>NC_135478.1:181031499-181334529 GCF_052094955.1 Ictidomys tridecemlineatus | reverse complement strand
TAAATGTATATTGATTTAAGCTAAATCTATGGTAATTTTATGTGGCAGCACTAGGAAAAAAAATAATTACCTTTTACAGTGTGTGTGTGTGTGTGTGTGTGTGTGTGTGTGTGTACATGCCCATGCGTGCACACATGAGAATTGCTCTCTGGTTTTATTTACCTTTTGCCTGAAGAACTTCCTTTAATATTTATAATGTTCACCAGAAAAAAAGAATTCTATAACTTGTTGCTTTTCTGGAATTTCTTTCTTTAAACTTAATCTTAGAAAAAATAGCTTTGTTGGATATAGAATTTCTTGGATGAGTATTTTTCTTTGAGCATTTTGAATGTGGTTACCATCACCTTCTGGTTTCCACTGTTTTTGAGGACAGTCAGATGTTCATCTTATTGTTCTTTACGTGAAAAGGAAGAGTTGTTTCTTTTTTCTCTTAACCTTGTTGTTTTCAACATATTCTCTTTGTCTTTAAATATTTTAGCTATAATAGTTCTGGGCATGATTCTCTCTCCACTTATCCTATTGGATTTCATTGAACTTCCCGAGGTTAATGGTTTTTAGCAAATTTGGGAAGATATATATATATATATATATATATATATATATATATATATATATATATGACTTTTATTATTTTCAATAAATTCAGGAAATGGTTTGAAAGCTTTTTGATTTAAAATATTTTATTCCTCTAGTGGTTTTTAAAAAAATTTTATTTGTTCTATTTAGTTATAGATGACAGTAGAATGTATTTTGACACATCATACATAAATGAAGCATAACTTCTCATTCTTCGGTTGTACATGATGTAGAATCACATAGGTTGTGTAGATATATAGTACATAGATTAATAAGGTCCTATTCATTCTGCTATCCTTCCTACCCTTATGCCCCCTCCTCTCCTTTCACTCTCCTCTACCTAATCTAAAGTAATTCTCTTCTTCCCTAGCCACCCCCCTCTTATTGTGAATTAATTTCTATGTATCAGAGAAAGCATTTAGCCTTTGGGTTTGGGGGATTGACCTATTTTGCTTAATGAAAAGCCATAATTTCATTCTTCTTTAGGGCTGAGTAATAGTCCACTGAGTATATATATCACATTTTCTTTATCCATTCATCTGTTGAAGGACATGACACCTAGGTTGATTCCATAGTTTTGGTATGGTGAGTTGAGCCACTATAATCACTGATGTGGCTGCATCACAGTAGTATGCTGATTTTGAGTACTTTTGGTATAAATCAAGGAGTGGAATGACTGGGTCAAATGGTGGATCATTTTCACATTTTCTGAGGAATATCCTATCACTTTCTATAATGGTTACATCAGCCATTATATTTCTTAAAAATTTTCCACTCCTTTCTTCTCCTTATAGTGTAATTATGTATATATCCATGCACTTATTGGCATTACAAATTTCTCTTAATATTTGTTGATTTTTGTAACCTGGTTTCAAAGTCCCTAGTTCTTTACTCTTATTACACAAATCTACTGTTGGCATCCTCCAGTAAATTTTTCACTTTGATGGTTGAAAATTTTCATTTTGTGCTTTACAACTTCAGAACTTTTATTTTTTTCTTTATTTCTATAATTTCTACTTCCATATTGATATTGTTTAGTGATGAGTCACAATTATCATACATTCCTTTATTTTTATGCAAGATTTGTAATTCTCTTTTGAAGACTTACGTAGTGAAGGCTTTCATTTGGGTCTTTAAGGCGCAATTTTTCCGTTGCCTGCTTGTTTTTATGTGTATGAGTTACAATTCCTTATTTCATTGTATGCCTCATAATTTTTGGTTGAAAACTGGAAATTCTTGATTATATAGTATATATACTCTACAGACTTATTTTTAGCCCAGTCTTAGTTTTGTTTATGTGTAAAACTTTGTAACCATTTGGGTCAGAGTCTGCTTTTTCAGAGGGTTGAGTCTTAAATGCAAGTACTGTTCTTCTTCTTTCTCACCCTTCAGCAACTAGAGTAGATTTGTTTGAGCTATTATGACCCATCTTTTCCTCAGTTGTTGTGGTATTTTTCTAGCTGTTTGTCTTTAGGATTATCATACCTAGCCACTAGATTCCACTACTTGTCAGCTGCTAGCACAGTTGTTTTCAAGCATGCTCTGGAACATAAATTTGGGATCTTTTATAGGATTAACATTTGAGGTAATATATGAGGGTTATTCCAATCCCAGGAAAATTCCATTTAATTATGTATTTTCTGGTTTCTCTGTTAAACTTCTAGCTGATCCACCATTTTATTTACTGCCATCATGTAGCTAACATTCATCCATTAATTGCTCATGATGAAAATTTCATTATTTTCAATAGTACCCTTCAGATTCAACTCACTTATAATTCCTTCTAAATAAATTACTTCCTCTTAGGAAAACAGAGTTTGCATTCTCTGACTTCATCTTTTGAATATAATCTTTTGCCACTGTTCTGGGGTTCAGGGCAGGGGGAATAATCTGATGATATTAATATAAATAATCTGATGATGATATTCCAGTGCTGCAGGGAGGGTATTGGGTAAGGGTATTAGTTTCTAGTATTTTCATTCTTCTTTTCCTATCTTGGAATCTCCACCCTATGTCAAAAGCAGTGCAAATGCAGTGCAGTGTTTTCAGTCTGTTATTCCTGGAATATATCTTTTACACTAAGCGGGATAAAATAAGAGAGCCCATTATCATTTAGCTACTCTTGCCTGAAATAGATATACAACATGGAGGTAAAGAGTTGAGAATGAAGTTGGTGAGTTGTCCATCCTGACATGCCCCTAGATTAGGAGTTGAGAAATTCACATGTTCTTGATTGAGGGAGTTTAGAGTAGAAGTTTCCTCTTGATGCACATGAAGGTAGGAGGGTGGAGTCCCAGCTCAAATTGTTCTTTACAAGATTCAGTGGATCTTCATAAATGCATTTTTATGGGTTTACTATATACTATTGTGACAATTTTAAAAATTTCAAATTATTGAATATTTTTATAATTTTTATTTGCCATGGTTGTTTTCTTGGGGAGAGGCTCCATGGAGACCTGCTCACAACCTGTCCAGAATTGACGTCCCTAATGTGGAGTTTCTTGAATGTAGGTCATTTATTATAAAACTACATCCTGAGGGTCATTTTGTGTAGTATAAGAAACAGTTGGAAGGACTTCAGGTTAGTGGGGCAGAAAGATATGAAAGATTCTGGAGAAATCTGTAAAATCATGAATAAAAACTAAATGGTCTCAGAGACTAGAGCACAAGACTATATTCTAATGAAGATCCCACCAGAGTACTTCTATATTCAGTACTCATGTTTGCTTGAGAAAAGAATGGAGTGATAAATAGCTATGTTCAGTAGAATAGGCTTAAACAAATGACATTGAAATTCATATTTCCTAGGATGAAAGGACCAAACATATATTGCTATTCATAAGACTGTATTATTTTGGCTGTAACGTGTGTCTTTTTAAAAAATACCTTTAATTGGCTTTCTGCTATGATTAAGTGATCATCTATTGTTTCTGTGTCAGAACTCTGTTATGTACTATTGAAATGATACCTATAGTAAATAGCAGAAAGTTGATATTAAATGCATTCTTATTACATTGTGCTGAATAGAAAGCATTATAAATGCTTTTCCTGACATTTTTATAATAGGAAATAGTAGCAAAATATACAAAAATTATTCCTGTCCACTATTTAATAAAATGTGGTCTTTATTCTAGCTTTTCTGTTATAAAACTGGAGTTAATTGTAATTAAAGTAAATTGGTCATTTACTCATTTCTTTTCAAACGTGGAAACCTCTGTTTATACGTTTGCCTTTAAGTATTCAGCTACTGAATAAAAATCATTAGGATAACCTGAAGTAACAAATCTAAGGGAAGCTTTGGCAAGTGATTGTCACTCAAATATCAATGACTACAAAGAAATCTGATTATACCTTTGTTAAATTTTTCCTGATTTTATGCTTTCTCATGTGCCATAGGATTTACCTCATTCTTCAAATGTACCTTCTTTTATACATAATGAAGGTGTTTAAACTAGGATTTCAAATTGAGTGTTTGACTCCAAAGAATTTGACAACTTTTGCAAAATGATGACATTTATCATTTCAAATATATGTTGTTGAACTATACATTTAACAAAAGGTATCCTAGTAGCCAGAGCAAAATAATTCAGCTTCCCAAAGTGCCTAATTTTATGTGAATGTTTAGCCACTCTACTTTGTTATATGATGTTTACAGTCACTGAGGAAGTAACTTCAAGATATAAGATTACATTACTTTTCAAATGTAATTTTTATAATAATTAAGTTTTACTTCCTCATTTGGGAAATTAGGATTTTTTTGTTGTTGTTATTTATTTTGTTTTGTTTGCAGTTTTTAACCTTCCCTTTGAATTGTTTTGTCTGGAGTCCTGGGTAAAAGGCTCTCATAATATTCTGTATGCAAATGTAAGCCCTATTTTATTATTTCTCTATCATCAGTGCTTTTGTTTTGGTATAGAGTACTCTTACTTGCTCAGAATAAGTTCCAAGATCCCAGTAGATGCCAGAAACCACAGATAGTACCAATTCATATCTAAAACTTTTTTTCCTGTACATGTATACATGCTTAAATTTAATCTCCTTTCCATTTTTAACTAACAACATATCACAATGCTGTCATAATTTTTGCAGTTAGGTAGAACAGCAAAACTAGCACAAATTTCCTTTCTTTACAATTTCTCAGATTTTAATTTTTACCATACATTTCAATACGCTCACCACATTTTTTCCCTATTATGTCAAAAGGTTTGACATTTTCACTTAAATGAAGTAATTTATGGATTTTCTTTGGTATTTCTGAATTTCTAGCATCATGACTTTTGCAACTTGGGGCCATTATTAAGTTAGGGTCACTTACTGATACCACAGTAGTGAATTCGATGACAGAGGTGGCTAAGTAGTAGGTAGGTGGTGACTAAAGAGAAGATTCATGGGCAGAGTGATGATTCCAGTCTCAGATGTGATGAAGCAGGAAAGCAGGATTTCACCGTGTTCCTCAGAGTAGTGTGCGATCTGGAATTCACACAATGTTCGTTTTTGGAATTTTCCGTTTGATATTTTCAGACAGACGACTATTGGTCATGGCTAACTGAAGCTATGGAAAGTGAAACTGCAGATAGGGAGGATAACTGTCCCAGCTCCCTGGGTTTTGCTGCTGTTGTTGGCTTGCTTTGCTTTTGTTTCCAATGAATCTTTTTTATAATGAACTGGGTTCCAAGGCTGTTTACCATTGTATTTCTCTAATCACACATTTTCATTCTATTATATTTCTTTATCTACTGATTTCCTTGCTTTCTTCCTCCTTCTATTTCCTTTTTGATTCTTCTTCCTTTCCTTTTCTCTTTCTAATTGTCTTTGTTTCTTTTCCTTTTTTTCCTCTTTCTTTCTTCATATTTACCTTTACAAACTCTCAAATTTACCTCTCAAATATTACAAACATCTTCACTTTACCCCCAAAGGGCAATGTCCTTCTCTCTTCTGTGATTGACTTTTGTAATCCTTTTTATTTCCAGCAAACTGTCTTTGAACCAACTTGACTTGAAGCTCTCTATGACATCATTAATATATATTACAGAAAAAATACTCTTGGTATATAAGTTCATAAATGTTACTAATATGTTCCTTAGTAATCACAATCCAGAAGAACATGAAGTGATGCCAAAAGAAACAATAATTTTTTGGGAAGCTTTAAATACAGATTTATTATCTGTATTTACGTAAATACAGATAATAGACTATTCTAATTGTTTATATTTTTCATTAATATATTATTTTACAAAGAAACTAATTTTGTCAGAAAGTTGAAATTGGGAATATAAAATTTTTATGTTATTAATATATATAAATATATGTGTATGCATGTATGTGTGTGTGTTGTGCCATATAGTAATTTGCCTTTGATTGTAATTCCTTATTTATACTTTTTGCTTAATCATTCTTAGAATTTTATCAATTTTATTATTGTTTTCACATTGATTTTTCAGGCTATCTTTATTACCTCTAAAACTTTTCTTATCATGAAACTTTTTCTTGGAGATTTTGTGTGTTTTGAGCAGAGCTTTATACTTTTACAATTGATCAAACTACTTTTTTGACAAAGTATATACACCTATGTAATTAGTAACCAGGTCAATAAATAAAATCTTACCTGATATTCAGAAGCCCACCTATGCCATGATAATTTCCTCATTTTTAACACTAATGTTCAGTTTCATTTCTTTCATTTCTTTTACTTCTCTACAAATGTGTATATGCTGTATTATCTTTCTGAATCTGAGTTTTTTAAACAAACATCATAATAAGATTAATGTAACCTATTTTAATGTGATTGATATTTATTTATTCTCATTTTTACATAGTATAATTACTTAATATATATATTTTTAGAGGTACGCAACATCCCAGTATTAACACCCTTAGAAGAAAAAATTTTGGAAAATAAGGAAGCAACATTCACTAGTCCTGAACTCACCTTTGTTTGTAATATGGACATTCAAGGCAACAACACAAGTAGAGTCATGTCACAGGACATCAGCACAACCATGATACTGGTCAGGAGCTCAGGTTTTTGGTCTCCAGCCTAGCTGTGTCCACATAAACTTTCAGGAGAAGGAAAATGGAAGAGAGTGAATAAACCAATAAAAAAATAGAAAAAACAAGCTAATTAAAAATAACGAATAAGGAAACATGATATACCTTACATAAAAAGCATATTAGTAGGATCATAATGAATTGCTCTATTGTTTTTACCTAAGGAAAGTGATTCACTTACAGTCTTCAGAATTAATTTAAAAAATTGAGATTTAAGTATGAAATATCAAGTTTGTAAGTCACATTTGTCATTCATGATTTGCTTGTAAATGGGCTATGCTTCAAAGTGGTGCCATTAAGGTATTGACAATAAAGCTTGGAAACAAGGGGGAGACCAAGAAGTGATTTTGGGGGAATCAAGTGAATCTCTGGGGTAAAACACTTTTACAATAATCCTCCAAACATTATGAGTTTAACTTTCCCTATAAAAAATAAAATTCAATTAAAATATATTACTTGAAAGTCTACCATATGTCGGGAACAATGCTATGTTATTGTACTCTGATAATGTTAGTATTATTTGTGGAATCTTAGCAGAAAATTAAGTTATTTACTCTCAGGGTATTTTATAATAAAAAATTAAAAATTAATGTACTATTGTAATACAGTTGTATAACTGCTTTTTAAAAAATACTAGATATAAGACAGACAACAAGATTAAAATTAAAAATACTATTGTATCACTGATTTTAAAAGGACTTTATTAAGAAAGTAAATAATAGGTTCATTTTTGAAAAGGATTCTATCATTGTGTTATTAAATATTTGAAACGCAATACTAATTCAACTCAAAATTTACTATTGGTTTTGCTCCAGCTAATTTTTTGGTGATGTACCTATGCCTGTATTTTAATTAAAGTCGTTAAGATGCTTACAACATGCATCCAGTTTTTGTTGAGGCAATACAGCTCATCCCACAATTTTTATTCTTTGTCTTTGATAATGTTTGTATTCTTGTTACTGATACCTTAGTAACTCCTTTCTTTCCATCATGTTGATAGTAGGCATAGTAATATTTGAGTAATGATAGGCTCAAAGAAGGAACTGAAATACCATTCGTGATTCCCACACAGGTGTTGGGATCATGATGCTAGAGACTGATTTAATTCCCTTAAATTCATTTAAATATCATTTATTACTTACAAAACGGAGAAGTGCTTAGTGAATGCTGGAGCATTGGAGTTCTTTTTTCATTCAGTTTTTATCCTTAGAGATTAAGCTTCATCGATATCTCAGTTCCATCAATCACAAAATTCATTGACATTTTTTTCTGAAATTCCCTGCTATTACCAATGACAGTTTTCCCCCCTTAGGGAATTTTAGCAATTATACCCTCTCTAATAGAAGCAATTGTAAAATCACTAGAATCTTTAAAATGAAACTGTTGGCAGTTTGAAGCAGCGATGGATGTAAAGTATGGCTGTAGGAAGGTTTTCAGGGATGCTATAAAGGCCTGGGGCAATGGTCTTAGAGAATTATCAAGATCACAGCTGGGATTCCAACAACTGAAATGGATAATAAATACACTTTTAGAACCCTCTGGTGTCTCTTACTATTTTATCTTAGATTCTAGCATAGAATAGAATCTATAATTTTTATAGTAGTTATCTTAGATATAGATCTAGCAAAAATAATATAAGTAAGTGAATAAGAGAACAGATGAGCAATTCCTTTTCTTGGATTGGGTATATTTCAAAACATTGCCCTTTTTTTCACAGCTTGGAATTTTCTCTTTTAGAACCACTTTTTTGGGGGGCTTTGATGAAAAAGATAATGGTTTTTATCCATGTGGGTGTGTGAATGTGTGTATATGTGTATATGTGTGTTAAGAGAGGAAGGAAGATACTACCATTAAAACTGTGTTGCAATGTAAAATCATGGATATGTGGAATTTTTCTTTATAATCTAGTATACAAACCATCTGTGGAATGTCATGTATGTAATGGGAAAAGTACATTTTGTGGTTTCATGTAATTTTTAAACCTCTAAGATGACTGTACTGTTGCCCAATGTTATGGTTTAGATAGGAGGTGTCCCCCTCTTATGTGAGAGACAATGCAAGAAACTTGAGAGGTGAAAGAATTTGGTTATCAGAACTTTAATCTAATCAGTGCACTAATCCAATGATAGGGATGGAAAGGGTGGTAACTCTAGGGAGAAGGGTGTGACTGGAGTAGGTAGGTCACTGAGGGTATGCCTTTGAGGTTTATATTTTGTCCCTGGTGAGCAGAGTTTCTCTCTGCTTTCTTGTTGCCATATTTGAGCTGGGTTTTTTTTCATTTTTTTTTTCTTTCAGGCTCTTCCACAATGATGTTCTGTTTCACCTCAGGCAATAGAGTCAGCCATCTGAAACCATGAGCCAAATAAACTTTTCCTCCTCTAAAATTGTTCTTATCAGGTCTTTTGGTCACAGTAATAATTTAAAAAAAAAAAAGCTGACTAAAACACAACCTTTCTATCCTTAATAATTTTTGTCTACCTGATCTAGCAAGGGCTAAAATCTCCTGCTGTGATTATTTATTTGTTCATTGTCCCTTGTAATTTTGCAACCTTGATTAATGTCATTTGATGTCAAAAATTAAAACTCTTATAGTTTGCTGATGAATTCCATTCTAACTAACCTTTGATTATTATAAAGTGATTCTCTTTTGTTAGAAATTCTTTTGGTCTTATATTTATAGAGGAATGTCAGAGTTCTCTTGGCTAGTGTTAGAATGGACTTTCTCTTTGTACTTTTAATTAAACATGAATTTACCACAGAGAAAAAAGACAAGAAATCTTTATCCTCTACCTTCTTCCAGAAGTATGGAGACCTGGCATAGCCCGGGGTCTTCTCTACACCATGATGATAAAATGGAAGTTTCCAGTCCCTCTAGTATCAACAGGCACATATTGTCCTGGTCCCCTGTGACAACCTGGTATTATTAGTAGGTGATGTGAAGCATTGAGACCTTAAATGTGACCAAAATGAGAAGGACCTGAATAAGACAGTCCTAAGCTCTTGTTCAGGGACCAATAAGACTGAGGCTGTGAAGTTACTTATCCTCAAGGATCTGCTGGCAGAACTCCAGGGAGAAAATGTGCAGAACTTCATCCAAAAACTGGAGTTCCCTGGGGGCTGGGCCCTGGGAAAAAACTCAACTGCTCTAGACATGGAAAAGGAAGTTAAAGATATGACACTGACTCTTTTAAGATTTATGAGATTGAATTTGTCTATCCCTCCCACGCTCCCACTCCCTAACCCACTATGAATCAGCCTTCTTATATCAGAGAAGATATTTGGCATTTGGTTTTTTGGAATTGGTTAACTTCACTTAGCATTATCTTCTCTAGCTCCATCCATTTACCTCCAAATGCCATGATTTTATTCTCTTTTATTGCTGAGTAATATTCCATTGTGTATATATGCCACATTTTTTAATCCATTTATCTACTGAAAGGCTTCTAGGTTGGTTCCACAGTTTGGCTATTGTGAATTTTGGTGCTATAAACATTGATGTGGCTGTGTCCCTGTAGTATGCTGTTTTTAAGTCCTTTGGGTATAGACCAAGGAGAGGGATAGCTGGGTCAAATGATGCTTCCATTCCCAATTTTCCAAGAAATCTCCATACTGCTTTCCATATTGGCTGCTCCAATTTGCAGTCCCACCAGCAGTGTATGAGTGTGCTTTTCCCCCACATCCTCGCCAACACTCATTGTTGTTTGTATTCTTAATAGCTGCCATTCTGACTGGAGAGAGATGAAATCTTTGAGTAGTTTTGGTTTGCATTTCTCTAATTGCTAGAGATGATGAACATTTTTCCATATATTTGTTGATTGATTTTATATCATCTTCTGAGAAGTGTCTGTTTAGATCCTTGGCCCATTTATTGATTTGATTATTTATATTTTTGGTACTTACTTTCTTGAGTTCTTTATATACCCTATATATTAGTGCTCTATCTGATGTGTGAGGAGTAAAGATTTGCTCCCAAGATGTAGGCTCTCTATTTACCTCAGAGATTGTTTCTTTTGCTGAGAAGAAATTTTTTATTTTGAGTACATCCCATTTATTGATTCTTAATTTTAATTATTGCACCAAAAGAGTCTTATTAAGGAAGTTGGGGCCTAATTCCACATGATAGATATTAGAGCCTACTTTTTTTTTTTCTTTTAGTCGCAGGGTCTCTGGTTTTATTCCTAGGTCCTTGATCCATTTTGAGTTGAGTTTTGTGAATGATGGTGGAATGTGATGGACATTATTATTCAAAGTACATGTATGAAGACATGAATTGATGTGAATATACTTTTTATACAGAGATATGAAAAATTGTGCTGTATATGTGTAATAAGAATTGTAATGTATTCCACTGTCATATATAAATAAAAAGATTAATTTTAAAAAGGCAAAAATTGTGCATAAATGCAGTCTGCTATCATTTATAATTAATCAATACAAATTAAAAATTCTTAAAAATTTTTTTAAAAAGATTTATGAGGTTGAAATACTTTATTTTATAACTATTAATAACCACAATCACCATGAGCACAGTGACATTATAATCTATTATCTGTAACATAGTAAAAATAATTTATAATATACAATATTAAAGACAATGATATGCTATTTTACTTGCTTTATAATATTTGAGATATTTGTATATATTTTAAGTCTACAATTTCTCTATTTGGCTCTTAATATTATGTTGATATTTTCACACTTATTTTGTATGTCTTTTTAAGGAGTAATTAATTGGATATTTTATATTCATTCTGACAATCTCTGGAACATTAAATTATGAACAAATAATGTTATCTCTTTGTTCCTCCTATCTTGTGTATTATTTTTTATCTATTCTTGTCTGGGAGATTTATGAATATTATTCAATATTTCGATTTTTACTCTCTTCTACTTTGTTATACATTATATTATAATCTTTTAGAAAATCTTGTCAGCAATCACAACACAAAATTTACTTGTTGGTATGTAAATTTCATCAATATGGTTACATATTATTTTAGAATATGTATTTAATGCAGTTTAAATTATTTTATGCCTCACTTAAGTCATATTGTTTGGTTATTGTTTTAATGTTAACATTCACTAAATTAGTTCTAATAATTAAAGTTTAGAATATCCTTTAAGAGTAACAAAATAGGGCTGGGGATGTGGCTCAAGAGGTAGCGCGCTCACCTGGCATGCGTGCAGCCCGGGTTAGATCCTCAGCACCACATACAAACAAAGATGTTGTGTCCGCTGAAAACTAAAAAATAAATATTAAAAAATTCTCTCTCTCTCTCTCTCTCTCTTTAAAAAAAAGTAACATAATATTTAATTTCTATTTTTGTTTTTATATAAACACATTTTGTCACTATTTTATCATTTGATAGATTTATATTTTATACTCATATTTATAATTATCCATTACGTTTATATTTGATATTTATATACATTCTCAAATCTAAGACTTTTCAATGTAGAACACTTTGTTCATCTGAGAAGTATTTTAGAATTTTCTTTAACAGATGTCTACTGATAACACACCCAGTTACACTTTTCTCAAAATGCCTTTGTTTCACCCTCCTGCTGGAAACGGACTGGACAACAAACAAACAATAGAATGCCAGGTGCCATAAGTCCAGGTTGGCCTTATTGGCTTGGCTTCCTGTACACTGGATGATTGTCTGACTCACCTGTTCTTTCCACTGTAGTCTTTGAGAAATTGGCCATTTGTTCTAATGTGGGTTTCAGGAATTTATCTAGCACTTGTTGGGTATTCATTGAGTAAGTTAATGTATTTTGTTAGTATTGGAAATGTTTGAACGCTCACAGCTTCAAAACATTTTTCTGTTCCAGTGTTTTCCTTTTTCTCCTAGAACTCTAATCCTGTATGTCACTCTTCTCCACATCACCTCTCCTCATTACACTCCATCTTTGTCTATATTTTGTAATTACTTTATAAGGTTGTCAAAGTTCAACAATTTTCCTTTCAATTCTAGCTGATCTCCTAAGTCTGTTCTTGAGTTTCAGTTTTGATTATTGTGTTTCCACATTATCAGTTCAATTTGATTCCTTTTTTCAAATCTGCTAGGTCATTTATTGTGTTGCTGGTTCTCTGGAGATTGTTTCTATCTTGTCCTTTATTTCCTAAAACATATTAGGCATTGCTGTTTTGCCAATATTTGATAATTTTACTGTTTGAGGTCCTAGTGTCCTGTTTGTGTAATGTTTTTTTTCTGCTTATTCTTACTCTACTTCTGTTTACAAGGAGATTGTCCCCTTCTGTGATATTTATCTTCTATAGGAAGTTACATGTGGAGGTTACCTATGGCCTAGAATGAGGGTCCCTTAGAAAGCAAGCAGGTGGTTAGAGTTCCTAGTCTACAACAAATGCACTGCATGATTTGGTTTCAATTGTAAACTCTGAGGCCCAGTTTATGGTGACAACTTTTTTGGGATTCTACCAATCCTCCCTCTTCTCAGAACTAAAGCAATTCTCTGTTTTGTTACCTTGTGATAAAGGATAAATGATTAAGAATATTACATAAGAGCAGATCCAAAGAACGGTCTTGGACTGAGCTGTGAATAAAAGAATGTTGGGAATGTCTGTTAGTGTCATAGGAGGCCACAGGGGCTCTGCTATGAAATTCATTAGTGAGATCCCGATATCAAGTGTGATATCAAGATCTGTGATATCAAGCATGAAAGAATGTATGTTTTTCCTCACATACAGTAAATATTCACATCTGCTAGCATGATTTTTTAAAGTTTGATTGATTTTGTCATTCGTTTGTTTAAATCTCTCCAATGGCTTTCTATCAATAGGTAGAGTACAATCCAAAGTCTTTAGTATGGCTTAAATGACCTTACATTATTTTAACTGCTGTCTTCCTCATTGGCCTTTTCTCCTACTACCCTCCCACTGGTTAGTCAATCAGGGTTACAGTTGTCTTGCCACTTTATCTATAGCATACACCCAGCTCATTTCTGCTTCAGTGACTTATGGTGTGTTGTTTCCTCTTATTTCTCACTAAGGATTGGATTCCTCCAGATTCTCTTTTGGGCCCTAATTATAGGTGTTCAGAACAACTGTTCTAAAGTCTGTTCTGAGCTGGCATTTTTCAAAGCTTCCTTGTCATGAGATTCATAATCAAGTAATAATGGAAAGGTATTCTATCCAATACTGATATCTCTCCTCTCATCTTAAAGTGTTACAAAATTTCATTGCTTGCCACTCAAAAAGTCCAATGATTCAGGATCAGTTGTTGTAGCATGAAAAAAAAATTGTTTGGAAAGCTAGTAAGCCAAAGAAGATGGAAGCTGTCAACAAGGACCAGTTTGCTTGGGGAATGCAGACTCAAGGCTTATATAGGGAGTTTTGGGGAGATGCCTCAGAAAGGGGCACTAGAGATGTTGCAAATTCCAATGTAGTTACAAATTTTGGATGGTCTGCTTTTCTCACACGTGGGCTATTGCAGTTTTCTGTTAATCACCAGAGTTCTGGGTTCTATAAATCTAAAGAAAAGGTACTAATGAGAATGTCTATAACTCAGGTCTTTTAGTCCCCATCTCCCCAAGAATGGCTTACCCAGCAGTTAATCATGAGGATACAAAAGGCATCTTTCATTGAAGATCTGGAAAGACATGAAAGGCAATAGCCTCCCCTCCCTCACTCCAGAATGTGGGAAGATCATGAAAGAGCAGCTTTTTCTGGACAAAATAGTGAAATGCAACTTTTAACGGAATAAACTTAACCTGTTGATGACCTCAGGGATGTTACCTACAGCAAAGCTAGTGTGGCACTAAGAATATACTGCTCATCTTCTTGACCTTCAAAATTAGTGATTTTTAAAACCAACTGTAGGTAAGTAGAACTGGAGGCTTTATTTAGGTTTTCCCTTGTATACAAAAGGACTGTTCAAGCGTTAGATTTACTTTTTCTTGACTTCACTTTAATTCATGATATCCTTATTTGTTCATTTTAATTATTTTCTATTTTTAGCTGCTAAATGTGAACCTCATAAAAGCATGGTTTTGTTTTATTCACGAATGAACCCCTTGTGTATAGAACAGCATTTTAAGAGACTGTGGACTTTCAATAAATATTTTTGAAAAATAGGTTAATATTTCCTTGTTTCAAAGATCTGTGATCCCAAACAAATTAATAATTTTAAAGATAATTTTCCCAACCCCACAAGTATTAATATATACACCTAGCACATATGGCATTGGTTTCTAATACCACATCCCAGTAAACGAAACCAGGTTTCCTTGGAGAAATGACTGATTTTAGGACTGGAGCAGAGATGCACAAAACGATTCTGAAGCATCTTATAGTGATAGGAAGTGAAAAAAATGTTGCAAAAATAAAAGAGTAAATAAAACAAACTACAATGATAGGAATATATCAAAGGTGTGTGAAAGATAACTGGAGAAACTCCCAATGAACCTAGCTGGAAGAATTTGATCAATGAAATAGTATTTTAGTTGAAATTATAAATGAATTCATGCCTACATAAGTAACAATTGAATAAATTAATAAATAGGGAATGTATGCAAATATTGTGCAGAAAAATTACAAATGATGTTTGTAGATAATTCACCTTCAAGGAAATGGAACAAGAGTCTCCATTCTAAGTGTGGTTTGGATGTTGCCTTGTTGAGGAAATCTATATCTAATTCCCACAGTCAATTCATTTGCTTTTTATTTGCAAGCTGTTATACAGAATGTGACTTTTAAAACTTGGTTTTATTACTATGTATAAGTGAAAGAAATTCACTTACAGCACCTGCCAAACACGGGGCTGTGGAACAGCTTGGCTTCAGTAAGAGGTGATTTTTCTAATGCTATCCACATGAAAATTCCAATGGAAAATCTTTACAGAAACTGAAAGAAGAATCTTAAATTCATATAGAAACACAAAGGATCCAGAATAGCCAAAGGCATCTTGATAAAGAACAAAGCTGAAGGAATCACACTTTCTGGTTTCAAATGTATTATAAAGTTATAAGTTAATATGGCACTGCCAAAAAGATAGACATGCTATAATACCCCAGACATAACAATACTACTTTGTACTATTGCTCAAATTGTTCCAACTTAGGCTCAGAATTAAGCCAAACTGAACTGATTTTTAACAAGGATTCCAGGGATATTTATGGGGAAATTACAATGTTTGCAACAAGTGGCAATGAGAAAACTGGATATGCACATGTGAAGAATGAAATGGGATCTTTATAGCACATACATAAATCAATAAAGTAGATTAAAGACTTAAACATAAGACCCAAATGTAAAACTTCTAGAAAAAAAAATGTGAAGAAGCTTTATGATATTGGTCTTGACAATAATTTATTGGATATGACCCTAGATATGCAAGTAAAAAAAGCAAAAATAAACAAGTAATGTTACATCAAATTAAAACAATTCTACACAGCAAAGAAAACCATAAACACAATGAAGAGACAACCTATGCTTGGACATAAAATATTTCAAACTACTTATCTCATAAGGGGTTAATATTCAAAATGTTATGCCTACAACTCAGTAGCAAAAAGCCAAATAACCCAATAAAGACAAACAAGCAAATTATTTGAATAGACATTTCTTTAAAGAAGAGAAAGGTTAATATATAAATATAAAAAAAATTACTCAACATCTCTAATGATCAGTAAAATGCAAATCTAAACCACAATATGGTATCATCTTACACCTGTCAGGACATGATTGGATTATGAGTAAAAGAGAACAGAAAATATTGACAAGGTGTCCCTGCACACTGTGGTTGAGAATGTGAAAATTTTCAGTGACTATGGAAGAGAGAGTATGGAGCTTCCTGGAAACTTAAAACTGAACTCTCATATGATTTAGTCATCCTTCTTCTGGGTATATATCCGAAGAATTGAAATAAGGATCTTGAAGAGATATCTGAAGCCCCATGTTCATTGAAGATTATTCACAGTAGTTAAGATATGGAAACAACCCAATTATCCATTTATAAATGAATGGATGAAGAAAATATGTTACATACACAATGGAATACTGCTCAGTTTAAAAGAGGGAGAAAATTCTGCTCTTTGTGATAGCACAGATACACCTAGAGAACATTGTTGTGACATAAGCCAATCTTAAGAGGAAAATACAGCTTGATTCCATTTATATGAATTGCCTAAAATGGTCACACTCAAAAGTAGGGAACTGAATGGTGCTTAGTGGGGCCAAGAACGGGGGAAATGGTGAGCTGACATTTAACTAGTTTAAAAATAGTTTCACTAGTTATCCCCATGAAAATTCCAATGGCAAATCTTTACAGAAACTGAAAGAAGAATCTTAAATTCATATAGAAACACAAAAGATCCAGAATACCCAAAGGCATCTTGAATTCATTCTAGAGATCTGTTTCACAGCACAGTGATGGTCAACAATAATGTAGCACACACTTTAAGAATGCAAACCTTCAGTATTTCTGTTAGTCATGTTTTCATCATTGTAATGATCTATACAAGAAAAACAAAGGACAAATAATTTATTTTAGCTCACAATTTCAGAGCTTTCAGTCCATGTTCTGCTGGCTCCATTGTTGTGGACCTGTGATGAGGCAGAATATCACAGTAGAGAGGGCATAGTAGAGCATTGTTGCCCACCTCAACATAGCTGGGAAGCAGAAAAGAGAATGAGGCAGAGGACATGGACAAGAAATGCTCTTCTAAAGCATGACTCCAGTGAAGTAATTCCTCTGAATAGGCATCAAGACTTATTGTTTCCATAATCTTCAATTAATGGATTCAGTTATGAACCCATCAAAGGATTAATCCAGAAATTAGATAAGAACATTCGTTGTCAAGAACCCCAAAACATTTTTGTACTGTGGACAGAGTCTTTGACACATGTATCCAGATACAACCCATAATAGTGATTTTATCACAAAAGAAAACATCAATAAACAAAGAGACACAAAGAAACTTTTATACCTATTACCTTGATTTTAGAGTTGTTTTCATGGTATTTGCATATATCCATGCCTACCAAAATTTGTTCAATAAGTATGAGAAAAATTTGCATATTAGAGAGAGAGAGAGAAGAGGGAGCAAATTTTGCATATTAGAGCAAGAGAGAGAGAGAGAAGGGGGGCAGGGACACAGTCCAGACCAAGACTTCTGTGATCCACATCCAATATGTCTACAGTTACCACCTAGAAGTCCATTCAAATCATTAATATATCAAATGGATTCATCCACAGATGAGGTTACAGATGCCCTCATCTAATTATTTCCTAAAAAAATCACCTCTGAATCTTTCTGTATTTGGGGATCATGATGTCAGAACATGGGCTTTTTGGACAACCTAAAGTTCTAAATCATTAACAACAGATTTGAAATTCCAAGTTTTAGTGATTTTTGATAAGAAGCCTGTTTTTAAATAAATTAATTTATATAGACATTAAATGTGACTTCCATGCTAATTTCAGATATATAGGAAAAAGGAAGTTGTCTTATTTTGTAGTTTTGGATCTGGTCTGTCCTCCAAAATTTCATGTGTTAGGCATTGCAGCAGTGTACAAAGGTGAGACTTTTAAGAAACAATCACGTCAGGAAGACTCAAACCTTATCAGTAGATTAATCTGAAGGAAACTGTTGAAAAGAGATGAGGAAGAACAACCCTTTTCCCACCAGTGTCTCTCCAGAGTCAGGTCATCTGTCAATGCAAAAACAACTTTTACAATTGCGCTTCATAGTTACAGAGCAGGCAAGGAATTGTAGATTTTGATTGCAGAAGCAATAAAATGATAACTGTTGCAACAGCGAATGTTAATTTGTTATCTTTTCTACCCCCAAATATGTGAAATTCATTGGGAAGTTAAAATAGGATTTATTTTCTCAAAACTGCTGAAATTTAATGGTATATATGTAAACCTTAAAATAAGCAATTTTTATTACCTACTCTTTAGTGAACATTTTATTCTACATGAAATTTAATTTGTATAACTTCCAATTGTTCATTTGACTTCTATCTTCACATTTTCAATTACCAGCTATATGTGCTGTATTGATAAATTTATGTGAATATCTTAATAAAGGAATAATCAGCTTAAAATTAAAATTTTAATACTCTAACGAAATGTTTTCAGTTTAGTCTTAGAAGTTACTTGATTACATGGCCTATGACTGGGCTCTATTCTTCTATTCTTTTTCTCTATTCTCTGGTCCATGGGAGAAACCCTCCATGAGATACTTTGTAGATAACTAGGGGGAAAAATACACTTTAGGTTCCCATCCTTTCAATGAGCCTAACTTACCTGACCTTTTGACTTGACCCTTAGGTGAATGCTACTGAAAACATGTGTGTCTGTTATAACAGGATGTTTTGAGATATCTGTTACCAGGTTAAGACAGTTAGGTCAAAAAAAAAAAAAAAGATTTAGCATCTGTAGATGTGACAATTTGAAGGTTATTATAATATGTTTATTGAATCTAATTTTTAAATGGAGCTCATATTTTTTAATTTTTTATTTACTTGTTTTTTAGTAATTTTTATAATTGTATTTTCCAAAAGAGCAGTTTATTATGGATGGAAATAAATAAACCAATGTTGCTATGAGAAGTCCTATGTGGATAATGCTCTCATGTTCATTGTTTCATATCTATAATGTGAACCTCATTTCTAGGAAAATAATTTGCTGCTATGCATGATTTACCTAGAAAAATGTTATTGGTTAACACAAAGAGTTTCATAAGCAATAAAGAAAAATAAGGAGGAGGAGGGAGAAGAGGGGAAAGAGACAATGAATGAAAGAACATGCAAAAATGAAAAGGAGGTGCAAGGTGAGAAGAAGGAGGAGGAGAAGACAATGAAGAAAGATTAAGGTGTAGAGTAAATAATGTATTTTTCCTCTAGATGGAGTTCATTTAAATATTGTATCAAAGAAGAGGCTGCATTTCTATGAATGCAGAAAATTCATGAATTTTATAATTCAATAAAATGTCACCCCCATGCAGACAAATTTTCATAGCTAATATTTACAGTTTAGATATTATCCAAATTTGAAATAAATAACATTACATAAAATTGGAGAATTGTTTGAGCTTCCATTTTTTTAGTTGTTACTATCTTGTTTATGTTAAAAATTATAATCAGTTGCAATTTAAAAATATAGGAAACATACCATTTCACACGAGGTATCTCTATTCAACAAAATAGGAATCCAAATGATAGTTAAGATTTTCTGACAAAGGTTACATTATCAGTTATAAAGGATGGATAATTTCTGGAGAGCCTTTTTACAGTATAGTACCTGTAGGTAACAATAATGTGTACTTAATTTGCTAAAAGAGTAGATCTTATGTTAATTGTTCCTACACAAAATAAGTAAATTAGTAATGATGAGGTAGGAGGATATTTCAGGAGGTGATGAATATGTATGTGTGGCTTGGTTGTGGAAATGATCTCATAGCTATTTACTTATCTGTAAACTCATCAAGTTGCACACATTAAACATATACAGCTTTTTGCACCTCAGTTACACCTCCACAAAGTGGCTTTAAGGAAATAAACAAATTTGAAAAATAATATATCAAAAATTCTGATTTTAAAGATTTGGTGGTATATATAAGAGAAATTATTATTACTTCTTTTTGAATCACAGTTAAGGAACAATGAATTCTATTTAAAATGAGATCCTGAGCTTTCCTTAAAATAAGAGTACTTTGGCTTTGTTTTGTAGTAACAGAAAAAGGACAAAGACAAAGAGCAGCCACCAGTTTCCAAAACCAATTAGTGGGAGGCTTCTTATTTTTTCCCCCCTCAATTCTTTATTGTTTTCTCTAAAGGCAATGAGAACTGCAATACTTAATTTGTCACTTTCAAAAAAGAACATGAATGCCAAGAAATAAGTACTACCTGCATCTGTAGTCATGTTTTAGCATTTCAATTTATTTGAGCGGTGGGATGAATTCAGAAGAAGTCATATGAACAATAATGATGATTTAAAATTGGTACTTCATGCAAAGGGAAACTGACATGCAGGTTATTCCACAAACTAAAATTATTTTATTCTGCAATTTGCTTAATAATTAGTCTTTCTTCTTGCAGCTTCATGTTTTGAAATATAAAAGTTTCCCACATAGTCATTATAGAATCAGACAATGACTTTCTTCATAAATTACCATTTTCATGACATATTTGGTCATCCTTTCCAGAATATAACCCATTTGTCTGACACTTTCTCTTATTGTAATTCTTTTCAATGAATACAGAAACCAAGTTATTTTTTTAAAAAAAAATCATAAACCTTCTTCCAATATGTAATCTTCCCTGCTCTCCCAACTCCCATTACAATCACATTTGCTGGTTGTGCTTTTTTCCTTAATTATCAAGGTATCACATATTAGTTAATAAAGAAAATAATAAACATACATTTTCAAAGAATCTGCAGTCTATATTAATTAATTTAAATTTTGATATACTTTCTGGCCTAGTATGTTTATGGGTAATAGAAGAATTCTGAGCTTGAAGATAAAGTGGAAACAATTTTAGGGATTGTTCATTGGTTTGGATTATTCATTGCTATACTGCAAAATCCTTTAGAGGAAACTTTCAAAACCAAAATGATATTTAAGAAAGTATTCTGAGAAGATGCCAATTTGCAAGGAGTAGAAGAGAGAAATTAGAGAGTACTTCAAAAGTGGAATTTCTGAGATTTTTTAGGTATATAAAATGACATAACAAGTTTCACAGTTACAATGAAGAGAAAAGCTAATTGAGGAGTCCTTTCAGCAGATTTCCCTCTTATCCTTAATTCTTTACGTTCTGCTTCATTATCTATATTCTTACAGTTTTCTGTTGAATGTCTTGTAAGAGTACCTTATAGAACAACTTTGCCCTCAAACTCTACTAATAAATGCAAGGAACTGAAATTACCACTTGCTGAAAATTACCCTACTATTTTCTCTTCAATTCATTTCCATTGTATGATAGAACCTTGATGGAAACAACCTTCAGTTATTTAAGCAGTTTCCTCCAATAGCCCTATATTTTAAATTAAACATCTATTTTGGCCTTTTCTGTATCCTTTCTCATATCTGCAAACTATACCATTAGATTCAATAGATGCTTTCATTTCACATTGGTAGTATCTAGTTGTAATCAATTACTTTTGGAGTATTCCTTTTGCCTAATGCTATTTAATCTGGTAAGGTTTCAATCACTTTCTCATTTTCTATGTTTCTTAATATTTGTTTTCATGTTGCCCTTTTTTAACTTAAGTGTAGAATTTAAGTGTGGTACACTATTTACCCACTTTAGGATCAACAACTACTTCAGTTCTTTGAAGTGCATCATGACTACCTACCTCTGCTGCTTCTCCAAGTGTCAGTGTGTTATTCAGGCAATTACAACAGATCATCCTTTCATCAACTTCAAGGACTTCTTTTTCTTGGATAAGTCATTTCTCCCCAGCGTAGAAACTAATAGAAGTAAATCCTACTCCTGTCCCTCATCACAATTAAGTGTATGTATTTTTTTTTTGTTTGAGAAACATTGCAAAGTTTCAGTAAATACTTTCTAGAATCTTCTTCATGTTATTCTATGCATGTAGGAGTGTGCAGTGAATTAAGCAAAGTTAAAACAACTTTCCTTTAAACAGAGTTAACTCTATCCTATATAATTAAAAATCAGTAATATTTTTTCTATGAAATATTTCACTTTCTTGAAATCATGAAGATAACTTTCTATGATTATATAAAATATGTCAAGAGAAAGTGTCACACGAAACAATTCATTTTGAAAAGTAAAAATGAAAGCCAAAGATTTATTCTAATTTCCCCCAAAACATTTAAATCAGTTGCAGTTGCCTACCAATTGGGGTAAGATACTATGTTTAAAAATGTCTGGATTACTGAACAAATAAATATCAACCAAATTATTTATTGATGTAGCTGGTAGAAAATTATAAGATAGCAATTTTTGTTTATTTTATTTTTTGGTACTTAAAATTGGTCAGGGGCACTTTACCACTGTAATACTCCCAGTAATTTTTTTAAAAAATTAAAAAAATTCTTCTAATTAGTTATACATGATAGCAGAATGCATTTTTGGTACATTGTACACAAATGGAGCACAACTTCTCATTCCTCTGACTGTACTATTTTTCCACTTTTTATGTTTTATTTCAAAACAGAGTTTCACAAAGTTGCTGAAGTTCTCACTATGTTGCTGAGGCTAGTCTTGAGCTCATCCTCCTGCCTCAGTCTCCTATCATGCTGGGATTACAAGTGTGAGCAAACTTGCCTAGCTGTTTTGTAATTTTTCATGAATGTACACTTAATTCATAAGTTTTATGAATATTGATAACTTTTTAAAATAAATCTTTACTCGGTTTAAGTATTTGAAAATTTTATGTAATTTAAAGTCAGTATAATTTCCTTTGCAGTTACTAAGTATCTCATGAGAAAATGCTTCAAAACTATGTAAATAAATATCTTGTTTCTCCTAAAATCATAAATCTCAGATTCTTTTATTTATTCTTGCCTAAATTAGTTATTATTGATACTTTCCAAATATGACTTTCTACTTCCACTATTATAGTTATGTAGAGAATTTTATTCCATTTTAAGAAAAATTTCCATTCTCATTTATTCACATCAGTATGGAATAATATTGTATTCTACAGATTGTAATCCCTTATTTTCACCACTACAGAATACATATCTATCTTATATACACATGTTGTCTGAGAAAGATATAATGTTACTATTTCATTACTGCCAATAACATGCCAAAAATATAATTATGAGGAGACACCAGATGATCAAAATTTGAGGGGTAATTCTAGAAAATGAATGAGAACTTTAGAATATGAAGTTCATCAATTTTGAAGACAAAAAGAAGGAAATGGTAACTATGTGAGGTGAGGAACATGTTATTTGATTATGATGATCATTTCACAATGTCTATGAATATGAAAACCTCAATTGTAAAAAAATACATGATACAGTTCTAGGTTGCTTTATAAACATTACTGGGAAAATTGGAAAGCTTGAATAGAGTCTTTAGTACTTACTCTCAGAGTTCAGAAAATTGTTTGTGTATATGAATGGTATGAATTTGGGCATATACATATAATACATATGTGTTTATATACATATATATGGTGTTTGTGTACACACTAATTCATAGAGATGGAGGAATGAGCAAATTTGGTAAAATTTTGTCATTAAGATAAAAACGAATGGACATACAAAAATTTTTGACATTTTTAAAAAAAATTTCTACTATTCTTAAATCATTTTGAAATTAAAATTTTAATGCCTAAGTTCATGTGAGATTAATTCTGGCTTACATTAGTTCTCTTTCTCTTTGATAAATTATGAACAAAGGAAAACAAATTAAATTGATCTTCTGTTAAGTCCTTTATCTTTTCTACTGTTCTATTTCTTTAAATCCTTTCTGGACTCCTCTTACATTCTGGCCTCTCCACTTATTCTTGCCTTGAAACAAAATCACCTTCTCTTTGCTTCAGATCTAATAAAAGCACAAAGTATCTACCAAATTATCTGGCCCTCAATAATTTAATGCTTTCTATTTATCTTAGATCATTTCACTTAACAAAAATATGATACCAATTAATCGAAGGTCCTGAACAACTAACTCAGCAGAGGAAATATCTTTTACTTCCCTCTTTTCTTCCATAACTTGCAATTTCAAGTCTACAATAAGTGGTTAATCTATATAAGCTTATATGAAACCGCTTAGAAAACAGACTTAAGCACTAAGGATGGAAATATAACAGTGACTTTCAACTATGAAATTACTACTATTTTTTTATATAGACCAACCAGATACTTCTGAGGGAACTGTAACAGTGCAGTATGTTTTTCGCAAAGCTCATGGGTTTTATGATTTTTCTCCATGCTACTAGTGACATGCTGTGTTAATCAGTTGTCTTATTTATTTCAAACAGAATCATTGTGACAGGGATTTAGGGGGAAGGCCTTTATGGCCAAAAAAATATTTTTAGATCTAGCTAAATTAAATTAGCTATTGAAAATAAATGACTTTTTTTCTGACTTTTTTTTTTGTAGTTTAAGGCAAGGAATACAGTGAAGACCTATTAGAGAAGCAAGTCACATTAATGAAATGTTTCAAGATTGATTTAAATGCATTTCAATGCATGGAGCAAGAAGAAAGCATATGGATACCAAAATCAGAGAGGAGGTCAAGGAATAGCCCCCAAAATTAGGATTATAAAGTCTAATATAAGTTTTTGAATGCTGTCTTCACCTAGTTTTGAGGCCCTGGTTGGAGACTAGTCAAGACCTCTTCTTAAGCTGCTGATTAATTTCGTAACCCTATAACCCTACCACTTCTCCTAATGAGCTCTCACACTATGTGTCCCTCTGTATCTGCCCTAACTGTATCTGTCCTAAGACCATGAATTGCACAACCAGATATGGCCCCTGTGCTCCACAGCCCAGGAAATAACTCAAATCAGCCAGTTCTATGTCTGCTAGAATGGCCTCACACACTCCATCTCAAGAAAACCACAATAAAATGTTTATCTTGAGTTCCTGGCTGCCTCTTCTTCCCCATGACAGAATCCAGTGGTTCAAGTCCTGCCAATGCCATTATAAGGTGGTTATTAGCCCAATTTTATGTACAGAGAGAGCTAAACAGTATGCGTTCATGAAGAAGTTTATGAGTTAGAAAAGCAGAATGTCCTTATTCCATAGTATCACTCCCTAAATGACATGTTGGCAATTAATTTCAAGAGAACAATATTAATTTGAAGTTCCTGTACTAAGATGCAAGTGATGACAGAATTTATAAGATTAATATTCTTTCTATTACTAACATAATGGTAACATCATGGTTGGCACTAGAGCCTTTTTATTTGACCCTGGTAATTCAAAGTGGAACAGAACAGGCCCTATACCTGTCATGTGGAGTTTTCTGTGTGTCAAGGAACACAGAAATCATGTGTGATACAAAGAATAAAGATATGACATTTTTGGGTTGCTTTGTCACAAAATAAACAGCTTATTGATTGAGACAAAGCAGCATCTAAAATTTTTGAAAGTGGATGGTTTACAAATGCAACCATTTTGTTTCTATAAACTAAAATTTTCCTTTCAAAATTATAATGATCGATATGCATGGAGGAAACAACTAACTCCTGTCATTTTTTTAATATCATAAAAACATACTTTAGTACTATCATTAGCATAAATCAATGTACCATGCCTATTATCTATAGAGGAATGCTTTTCATATCATTTAACTCTAATGTGAAAAAAAAAAAACAAAGGAAGATGATTTTGTTTTTATTTTGCCTTTGCTCCCCCAGTGTGCAAGTAGGGAGTTGAATTCATGCAACAACTTTTTGATCACATAAAAGGCTTGGGACAAGGTAAACTTTTAAAAAATAACCCAATCATAACCATCACATCATGAGCTGGTTTAAATTGTAGCATTTTAAATTTATCTACCTATAAGGCAAAAATCTGGCTAGTTAGAATCTTTTCACCACCTTCTTTTTGTTAAAAACTTATTAAAATATCAATATAATATTTTCATAAAATCTGTTATAGGCATTTGTACAGGAGATCTGCCTGCAGCTTGAATGTGCTTATAGAGAATTACACTCTTAGGGTCAGATTAATTATGAGTTGTACAATTGCCATTTCAAGTGTGATGGTACTCAGAGCTCCACTTTGAAGCTCATTCATCTTTTATGAAATATTTAAAGTAAAGCTACTAATCATGAGGCACACACAGATCAAGATTCATGTCCTGGAAGAACGTGTTTTGGATTATGTGTGTAGGGGGAGCAAGCAAAATACAAAAAAATATGTAAAAAATATGTAAAATATGTGGTATCTTAGTAAGTGATGAGTGCAATATAAATTGAAGAGGAAGATAAGAATTAATGGAATCAGAAGTTGTAGGAAGAAACGTCTTATCTTTAGATAGGATGCCAGGGTCAGTATCATTTAGAAAGTGAAATTTGATTGAAGAAAATGATGTACAAAGACAAGCAAATGTCTGTGGATGTTAGTTGTATTCCAGCCAGAAGGAACATTTAGAATAAAGGTTTTAAGAGCATCACGTATCAAGCCAAATGCCAGAAGGAGAGTGTAGTAGGGGAAGCAAGGACCAGGGGAAGGGTGATAAGAGATGAGGTAGAGTGGCAGTTCTGTGAGGGAGCTGCAGGTGAACCATATGGTTGCCTCCTTCAAGAGCAATCTCATCAATTAAATAAGAAGTCAGAGGTTGAGAAAGATATTGAGAGCAGAACTAGTTATGCATATATATATAAATTAAAAATAAGCAAAGAGTCACATTGGAATTTTATAGAGGCTCAACAAATATAAAGTTTAGCCAAATGCTGAATGGCCAAGTGTTAAAAATCAATATTGATCAGAAGACAGATATCACCAGTACAGCATGCAGTTAAAAAAATCATCCAAAATTTACAAACATTTTATGTTAATAGTGTGCTGTTTTAAATGTCATAGACTAATTATAAGTGTTAAACATTATGCTGCAGGTGTAGCAGTTCACCAACACTGTCAGTTCCACATTGCTGATGGGGTCACCCTGCCTTCTCTGGGTAGGACAACGTGCACTACTTACTTTTAGCTAAGTCACTGGAGGAGGATGGTACACTTGGCCAGGTGTATCAGGATAGGTTTCTGATGATGGGGAGGTTGATCCTATCCCACCTAGTTGTTCCTGACTGCAGACTTCTTTATTAGAAACTTAATGCTTTAATAGAAAATAAAGCTGAAGTGTTATGATTTCCTGGAAGCAATCACACAAACCAAAGCTTTGGCACTGTATGAGGATGCTTTCTAAATATTTTCAGAAGTAGATTTAAGATCTATTTCCTCATTTATATTTCCATTTCCAATATTTTTGCATGTTTTTGCTGTTTTATAAAATCACATGAGAAAAGATAGTTCATCTATAAAGATTGAAACTAAAACTGTGGCAATGGAGTGAAAAAAATAGGCTTTCAAAAATCACTTTTCATTTCCATCTGAATCTTAATATTAAAAACTTGTACACCAATTCCATTATGTTCTCTGGAAAAGATTTTTTTTTACATCAGAGATCATGGAGAAATCATGCAGTCTCTGGGCATATCAGTTTAGTTATTTCCTCATCAAATTTGCAGCAAACTAGCTAAATGGTTGCTAATAAGTCTTGCTAGTGTGCATTGTAATCTATAAAATGTTAAAGATTTATTTATGTTTCTTGAATGTTAATTCAATTCTTTTTAGCATTGTCTTATTCAAACACCATGACTAACTCATTCTAAATACCTCATAGATATCATGCAATTGTTTTTGACTGGAGATAAGTTATGGAAGGCATTTATTATTCATCTGCTATGACCAAGGATTGTATTACATTGCTTTCTTCTCATATTTACTTTCCAATACATCCCTGAGTTTCACATACAAACTCAGGTGGGCTCTGGTATGAAAGAAGACACTAATCTTATATCACAATAGTTTAAAAAAAAAGCTCCAAACCCAATAGCATCCTTATCCAATTGGTGGGTACCATGCTTGGCCCTTCATGTCATTCATTTGACACATTCAACATAGTATAAGTGACAAATATGACTTCTAAGGAGCAGCATTAGATATTATCATATTGTGCTTTTTTCTGTTATAAAATAAGTCCCATGTCCTTAATACTCCTTTAGCCTATATCCCTACATATATGTACATAAAAAAATCATATTGTACCCCCATAAATATATATAATTGTTATTTGTTAATTAAAAATTAAAGAAAAATATTTTGCCAGATTTGATACTACATATTTAATTTATTGAAACCTATCCTAAAAATAAATATGATACCATAATGTCATTCCATATAATATACTGTTTTATATGCAATGTAAGAACCTTAAAATTTCATGTCCCATTCCTTTGTCTCATTTTTCTTATTAGTTTTACATACTATTTGTTTTACATAAGCTGTAAACCCATGATGCACTGCTATTATTATATCATTAACTTTAAATACGTTTTAAGGTCTTTATTTCTTTAACTCATCTGGCATATTACATTCTTCTTTACTTACAGAGATAAATTTTTGTTCACTTGCTTATTCACTCATTCACTCAGGGGAGTATGTGTCTCTCTGCTCTCATATTTTTTTCTACTTAAAGTACCACAAATCTCTACATCTTGATCATTTGCAAAATACATTTTCACTGAGTATACATACAATCCTTAGTCCTTTCTTTCAGCACTGCAAATATGTCCCTTCTTATTTCCTTTATTCTCATACTTTAAAAAAATTATTTTTAAAAATTGTAAGAGCTTGAGAAGAAGATTAACATTAAACAGGGATGAGAGGTGGGAGGGAAAGGGAGTGAGAAGGGAAATAGAATGGAAATGGAAGGTGATCCTCAGGGTTATACAAAATTACATATAAGAGGAAAGGAGGGGTGAGACAAGATAACACAAGTGGAAGAAATGATTTACAGTAGAGGGGGTAGAGAGAGAAAAGGGGAGGGGAGGGGAGGGGAGGGGGGATAGTAGAGAATAGGATAGACAGCAGAATACATCAGTCACTAGAACGGCAATATGTAAATCAATGGAAGGGTAACTGATGTGATACAGCAATCTGTATACGGGGTAAAATTGGGAGTTCATAACCCACTTGAATCAAACTGTGAAATATGATATATTAAGAACTATGTAATGTTTTGAACGACCAACAATAAAAAGAAAAAAAAAATTGTAATTGACATGGTCTTTGTACCTATTTATGGGGAACATAATAATTTGATAGAGTTACACATTATAAAAATATCAAGTCAGGGTACATTTTGACAATAATATTCATGAAATATAATTCTGTCTTCACTGTTCTGTATGCAATAGGTACTCAATTTTTGTTTACTTTTGAGATTTTTTTCAACCTCTGCTTTCAGTAGCATAAATGTGTGTGCTTTTGTGTTTGTGTATATGTGTGTATTATTTTGTTGTTGCTGTTTTATTCTGTTTCAGGTTCTTTAAGTATCTTTAATCTGTGATTTGACATACTTAAATACTTTCTGAATTCTTTGGCAATAATCCTTTCAAATATTTCTTTTAGCCTGGCCTTCTTTTTCTCCCAAGACTGTGTGTGTGTGTGTGTGTGTGTGTGTGTGTGTGTGTGTGTGTGCATACAATATATTACGGTACAGCTATTTTATGTTCTCTTTAGTTCTTTTACTTTACATTTTTCTTAATATGGAAACTTTGTACAGACTGAACTTAAAGTTCACCTGTTGTATTTTCAGCTGTGCTAAGTCTACCAATGAGAGAGTCTCAGGCATTGTTCATCTTATTTAGTATTATTTTCAGGCATTTACATTGTGCTGTTTCTTATTATGTTCAATTTTTGCTGTGGTTCTCCCTAATGCATTCTAGGTATCTTTCCCATTGAAGGATTGAACATATTAGTGTTTGTTATTTTAACCATCTGATAGTTTCAACATATGGCTAACCTTGGATTCTGATTGATCAATTTGTTTCAAAGTACACATTTCTAATTTTTATTATTTTTTTAATGTCACATGATTTGTAGTTGGAACTCTGCCTCTTGTGTGGGAAAGTAGACTGAGGTAAATATTATGTATGGAAATGGCATGCTTCTATTTCTGGTGAGTTTTGACTCTAGATATTTGATTCAATATAGGTGACAGTTAATTTCAACTTGTGTTGTTTTTGGTAGTGTTATTTTCAATGCACCACTAACTTTAAATTCCTCTGGTATTGCCTTGTGTTAAGCAAGTCAGGTATTTACTTCTCAGCTTTAAGCCTTTCCTTTGCTCCTATACCTCAGAAAAATCCTCTATGTCTTTTGCCCCCTTCCAGTGGTAGAACACTGTTGCCTTAACTCATTGCTAACTAGCTTTCTTGCAGGAGATTTCCCACTGTCACTTATCTTCATTTGTTTTCAGTATTAAGCAGATCCTATGTATTAGGATCTAAAAAAAAATCACGTTTTTTTTTTGTTTTTTTTTTTAATTTCTGATTCTTCCTATGCAGGGGGTAATCAGTCTATGCTCAGGATTTTTTTTTCCTCTTCCCCTGTAACTTGTGTGTGGAGGTAGTCTTTTCCCCTTCAGTCAACAAGAATGAATCTTCATGTGCACCTTCAAATCAATGGGATTCATGGTTTTCCCTGTAGTAAGAGCCATTTTCACATTAGCCCACATTCAACTTTCAGTAATTTGTTAATAACTAATTTCATAGTAGCCACTTGTGTCCTTTCTCTTCTGGATGGTACCTGTCTTCCTTGGAGTACAGGCAGCTAGTTTTCCTATGACCTTAGAGCTCAGATGTGTTCTAAAAATATTATGGTAGTAAGGGTCATTTCGCTTTTCATTGTAGTTAGCTCCACTGTCTAGCTTTTCTTGTTTTTGAGCCAAAGTTAAAAATCCATGAGATAGATTTGGTTCCAAAATGAATAATAGTTTGAAATTATGTATGTATTTATTAATAAAGAAAATCAGATGCATGTAGACATGCATCTATCCATCATCATTACAACCAAATGAGATAATTTGGTTAAACCAGACAATAGAGGACAGTGGGTGGATTGGAAATTAGACTGATATTTATGATTCATTCAACCCTAAGAATTAATACATAAAACCTTTAAATATTTCTTGACAAAGAACCAGGGAAATTTGAAGAAACTCTACTGGATCCACTGACTGGAAAACACTAGTTTTCTAATCTTTATATGTTCTAGAAATATATAAACATTTTGCTTTATGCCTTTGGCTCTCAGTGTACACTTTATTACCTTGTTCTATTTTTAAGTTATTTATTAGTACATTATGGTTGTAGATGATATTGGTATTTATATTTTCATAAGTTTACAAGCATGGAATGTATTTGCTCTAATTTCGTCCTTACTACTTTCCCTTTCCTTTTCCTTACCTGACCCCCTGTTCTCTTTCCTCCACTTTACCAGTTGATATATATATAAAGTTATTTTTTTAACTAGTGCATGATATCCATCAAAGTGAAATTCACTGCAGCATAATATATGTACATAGGAGAGTTTGGCCAGTTTCTCTATATTTGAAACTTGGGTTTACCCCAGACTTAATTTAGTTAAAAGGTCAGTGCAAAATAATCAACTGAATCAAAGTTAATTTAATACAAAGCAAAATCTACCTTGTAATGAAAAAGAAAGTAATATATCCATCATTTAATTTTGAAGGACAATGTGAATGACATGGTTTGAAGAAAAGAATAAAGAAAATGTATTACTGTGCCAATATTTCTTCCTAGTAGATTTGCCATGCTTAGGATCCTGTTACTGAGAGGAACTGGAAGTAGTCATATTACTAAATGAAGGCTGCTATTTCAATTACTGAATGGAATATAAAATGTTTTGACAGAAACTAAGAAAAGGACCTTGGCATTCATCAATTACAGAGGTCATATTGGGTCAATCCTAATTATTAGAAATGTTTAGCTACCCTCCATTGCCCAGTGCCTTAATTATTTTAATAGTTTCTTCATCATGTTACTTTACCAAACCATTATTCACTATGGTGAAACTGAAAGCTAGGGCATCATTAATATTCATACCAAAGAGGGATAAAATTGTAAGATGTGGCCATATAAATCATCTCCTCAAATATTTTGCTTGCTACTTTATACTAGATTCATATAATAATATTTCAGGGACATGAATGTATAATGGACCATTTTGGAAAATTAAACTTGACTTCAATACATCAGTGTTTTGGGCACTTTCTTAATCTCCTTAAATTGAACTGATGGCATGCCAATTAAACTACCACTTTGTTGATATTACACTAATATACTCATGCAAATATCAAAGTGCACTAAAAACATCATAAAATTTTATTCTGAGTGGATATTGGTTTAGCAAATTCTGGTTGCATGGGGTATGTGAAGATAGAAAAAGTGTATCTCCAACCCTCAGCTGACAGTGTTCAAACACAACCCATGGTGGTTTTTCAATTCCTTGTAGAACTGGAACTGCTGCATTAAGCTACTTTGATATTGCTCCATAGTGTAGTGCACCTGCAAGCAATTTGGCAAAGAAAAGAAAATTTTGCTGGTATAAGGGAGGAGAAGAGGCAAAAAAAAAATTAAAAAGAAGTTTCAATTCCAAAGCATAGAGGATTTTAGATGTTCCTTCTGTTACTTTAGGCTACTCATGCAATTCTCAATAGCTTAGCTGACCTACCTGCAAAGTATAGATAAGAACATTTTCTCCCTATCTTCAAGTTCTGTTAGACTCTTGAAAGGAATAAAAGTTCTAAAGGATCACATATTCATGAAATTCAGAGGCTATAGTCTAATTGACTTGAATTATTCTAAAAATGAAAACTTTTCTCTACTACATAATATAGCATTGAACTTCACAGTAGAAAAAGATTTTTAAGGAGATCCTTGTTGTTAGCATAACATGATTTCTGCAGGAAAAAAATAACAGTAAAGTTCCAGAAACAATAATCTTTAGAGAGTAAAATCCAAGAGTATTAAAAATTAAAAATTTCTATTCAATACCAGTCTTACAAAAGTAGGACAGCAATTACGTACAGTACATAGCACTTGATAATGATCATAAATAACATTTATTGATTTGTGCGTTTAGTATAATCCTTAGCATAAACTCCTTCTGCTTTTTCCAACATAAGGAAATCCAATGTGACACGTGTGATGGCCTCACACATCTCATGCTCACATCTCTTGATGCAATCAAGTGATTGACATGCCATCTAGGTTTCTATAAGAGCACTCCTTAATGTTTAGTGCTTTACAAACACATTTATCAAGATTTAAAATCCAGCTCATTATGGGCTGAATTGTGGCCTCCAAAATCAAAGTGCTGAAGTCTTAAGCCAGGATACCTCATAATGTGACTGTATTGAGAGAAGAATTTTAATTCGTTTAAATTATTAAACTGTAACTAGATACATGTAAATATTCATTGTAATGAAGGTACTGTTTCCAAAGAGAACCTTGAATAATTATTTCTCTATTCTTACAATGAAGACACACAACTAGTAGAATAAAGGAGGTTTCACAAGGAAATAACCATTTGGAATGCAGGGAATGCAAGAAAAAGCATATCTCCTGCTGATTCTCATTACAACAACCACAACAACAGCAAGCATTTGTGAACATCATCTCATTTGGAGATAAAAACAGGAAAATACACGTGTTTCATGAAAAATACATTGGATATGCAAAATGTTTAGTATATCATTTTTAATTATAAAAGTAATTAAATTTTCACAAAGATTCTGCTTTGCATTACTAATTCAAGATTTTAAGTGAGATCAGTGGAACTAATACATGATCAGATAATACAAACAGTGGAAAAGAAGACCCAATTTTGAGAAAATTAGAATCAAAGAAAAGAAATTTCTGTTCTAAACAAAGATTATGAAAAACAGAAAACTATTGAGAATAAAAACTGATGATTTAAAAAAAATCTTCATTAGAAGCTTTAATTTTAAATCTACCAAGCAGATAATTGAATCAACACTAAGGATAACTTGAGAGGTCCATTAATAATATGCAATGGAATGAATAAGAGATGATGTGAGATAAAAGATTGCCACTTCTGATAAAAGAGAACAGAGGGTAAACATAGAAAAATGAATATGTCTACTGAAGATGGAACATAGTTTTTAAATCTGTAACTGAAGAAAAATTTTCTGGGGTAAAACAATAAATAGAAGCCATTTCCTACTCACAGGGACCTGGCATGTTAGTGGAAGAAACATAAAATAAATAGTGAAATCCTATCAAGTACTCTAAAAAACTTCTGCTCAGGATTCTGTTGAACATCTGAATGCAATTATGAAAGTGGATAAAACTTCTAACAGCGATCATAAAATCCTAGTTAGAAAAAAGTAGAATTAAATAGGTTAAGTTAGGTATAAATATAAAAGCATATAATTATAGTGTTATTCTGGTAAGCTCTTTCAATCCTCAACAATGATATCATCTCATACATTGCTGCAAATTGGTGCAACAATTATCGAAAGCAGTATGGAGATTCCTCAGAAAACTTGGAATGGAACCACCATTTGGCCCAGTTATCCCACTCCTTTGTTTATATCAAAGGACTTAAAATAAGCATACTCAGTGGCACAGCCACATCAATGTTCATAGCAACTCAATTTACAATAGCTAAAAGATGAAGCCAACATAGGTGCCCTTCAACAGATGAAATGGATACAGAAATCGTGGCTTATATGCACAATGGAATATTACTCAGCTTTAAAGGAGAATGAAATCATGGCATTTGCTGGTAAATGAATTAAACTGAAGAATATTGTATATATTATGAAGAATATTATGTTTTCTCTGATATGCAGATGCTAATTCACAATAAGGAGTGGTGGGAGAGTAAAGTTACTTTGGGTTGGGCAAAGGAGAGTACAGAGAGGGGAGGGAGTATGGAGGTAGGAATGATAGTAGAATGAATCAGACATTATCACCCTATGTGCAAAAATAATCCATGACCTATGAAACTCTACATCATGTATAACCAGAAGAATGAGACGTTATTCTCCATTTATGTATGATGTGTCAAAATACATTCTACTATCATGTATAACTAATTAGAACAAATTTAAAAATGATATAATTTTGTGTTTTCTCATGGTAATTCCAAATATCCTGAAATTTATTATTTAACTTTTGAAAGATGTGCTAGTCTTCTCAAATAATGGTTCAGTCATATATAATAAAAAGTGACATTTCAAGAAGCTTATTAAAACATTTTTTTCAGTATTTTGCAATGAGTAAATTTTTCCTATTCATGTAATATAATTTTAACACTTAAGGAACCATTAGCACTCAACCAATCATGAAAAGTTATCTACTAAATTAAACTAAACAATCATAAAGGAAATGATCAAGTATTGGGAATTCTGTTGACTGGGATGAAAACTAAATAAGAAAAGAAATTCAATATTTCAGAAACCATTAAATTTATTTTTGTTTATTAATGAAATAATTTGTATTCTTCATGTTTAGTATAATATAAATATAATTTGCTGTCTTTTGTGCCAAGGTATTTGTTTATGCCAATTCCTTGGTATGATAGCTTGGAAAATTTGCCTACAAATTTCTTTGTATTTCAAATTTCCCAAATACCATTTCTATTTTTTTTGTTTGGATGATTGAATTAACATAATGTTTTTGTTTTGTTTTAAGAATAAAAATGGCTGAAGATCTGTTGCCTTTTCTTAAGTCAAAGAGTCAGATTATTTTTTCTCCTCTGGACGTGGCACAGTATTGAATTGCTTTGACCCATAGAATGTGGAAAAGGGATACTCTGTTATTTCTGAACTTGAGCTTGAAGTAATCTTCTGCTTCTTCTTTTACATGCTTGGGTTGGTTCTTGTGTGCATGCCATCAGAAAGCCCAACTCAAGAGTAGAGGTTCTTTGAAAGAGAATCAAAGAATTCTGTTCCATAGCCCCATCTGAACTCCTAGCCACCAACCAGTACCAAGTGTCTGCCCATGTGAGAAAGTCATCTTTGTTGTTGCAGACAAGTTGAACATCTAGATACCTGCAGTCATAGCTGATCCCACCTGAAGCAGAAGAACCACATAGCTGGATATAGCCATCCCACAGTTCCGTGAGAATTGAGAGTGTTTTGCTTGGTAGAGGGCTTGTTACATATCAGTAAACGTTGAACAGTGTCTGCACCACGATAAACTCCCATAAAATGGTAGCTACTTCTATTTTGAATTATAATTAGAAATAGTAGGTTCTTTTCTAGGTCCTAAACATAGTTTGTGATACTTAATAATTTGTTTTCTGTTATTTGTAAATTCCTATGATTATAAAATAATTACAATTATATTTTAATAGTTTTTTCTCCATCAAATTTTCCTCTTTTGCACCTACTTATGAGAATTCTCATCATTGTAAGCTGAATGGTTTCCTTCTGTTCCACAGGACATGGTTGTCCTTTTTCTGAGCTACCATAGGTTACACCTTGTACCTCTATTAGACATTTACCACCTATTTGACTCTTATTCTAGTTACATTTATTTTGCTTGCATTACTAGGATTTTTTGAGGGAGTTGACATGTCATTTTTCTTTTATTGCTCTTTATGGTACCTTGTGAGGGCTGGTACATGCTCATATCTCTTATAGATAGTAATTATGCTCAGGGTCTGATTTGAGGGCAATGAAATGTATCATTATTTGTTGACTAGTCTTCTATTCTATCTCAGATTCTTAAGGTTCAGTATTGCAGAGACAATGAAGCTATTACTAGGAAACTAGATTCTTAACCCACACATTAGCTAAACATAGTTTTTGTTAAGTCAATTAACTTCTGTGGACCAGGGTTTCCCTCTATAAAATGAGGGTCAGGCTGAATGACTTTTAATAACTTTCAGCTAAAGATTTTTGATGTATTACTTTTGGTGAGGGTGTAATGAATTGTTAAGTAAATGTTAGTAGAAGAACAAAGAAAACAGAGAATTTATTTTTTTCATAAGAAAATAAAAGGGAGTTTAATTACCATATAATTCTTTTATTTTAATTTGTGCTTATAGCTAGGTGTTATATGCATAAAGAAGTCATTTATCAATATTTAATATTTTTTATTTCTTAGCAGACTCAGTATATCTTAAAATAGCATATATATGTACATATGTGTTTTTAAACTTATAGAGAGAAATTATATTGTATTTTGGAGCTCAGTCTCAATGATGACACCATATTTCTTTCCAATTCTTTATTTATGGTTAACAGCTACTAGAAGCCTCTTCTCTTTAACAGCTACTAGAAGCCTCTTCTCTTTACTTTCTTTCCCCTTTTCCCATCAACAACTCTCAGTTTTATCTCTGGTGTCTTTGTGTGTTTTCCAGTTGTGATTCTATACTTTTTTTTTTTCTTTGTTGGTATGAGGGATTGAACTCTGGGTGTTTAACCACTGAGTCACATCCCCAGCCCTTTGTGTGTTTCATTTAGAGACAGGGTTTTGCTAAGTTGCTATTTCTGAGGGTGTTTTTAAACTTGCAATTCTCTTGCCTCAGCCTCCAGAGCAGATGGGATTATAGATGAGAGCCAATTGTCTGGCTCTATTCCTTTTGAAGAAGAAGAAGGAGGAAGTGGAGGAAGAGAAGAAGAAGAAGAGACCTACAACATTAGCAAAACATTGTAAGAAAGAGACAGTATTATGAGCATAAATATTGTACATAAGCATCATAGAAATGATAAATAAATCTTCCAGGAAAAGAAGGGGGAGGCTTATGTCAAGAGTGATAATACAGAAAACTTTGCATTCAATGGAAGTTAGATATATATGTATCAATTCAATTGCAACCTACGAAATTTTTTAAAAATAGTCAAAATGTGGGAGACAGCAAGAGGGAGAGAAATAAGTGTAAAATAAAAAAGTAGCCATTAAATTCAGATGACCTACAGAATTAATGAAGTAACAGAAGGATTAAAAACCCTGAGTACGTACCCATTTTACAAGAACACATTGACTTCTGTTGCTGCTTTTCAAGCCTGTGTCTCTGCCACCTGTTGGTGGGAGGATGCTGAAAAGCACATTTTCTAGCAAGTGGGGCCAGGGTGACCACCTGTGTGGATGACACTCAGAATTTACCAGGTGGGGCCTCTCCACCCTCAATGTCACATCCTTTTTCTTAACATACTTTCCTCTGCAGAAGACTTCTTGGATTTCACTTGAGGTTCCCTTTCAAAATTTATCTTTAAAATTTAATTTTAAAAATTTAATTTCAAAATTTATTTTCTTGGTGCAAGCACTATTTGCTTGATAAATTTACAAAGCCTGCCATTAATATGCCTTTCTGTAATGATACCAGAAGAAATGGATTTTATAAGACATCCTTCTAGGAGCCTCTGTTTCTGATCATTAGCCATCCCAGAGTAAATTAAATCTGATAATGGTCATATGGCAAACTTTAGAAAAATACATTGACAATGGGAAGGCTAGCTAATAGCCAGGTTCAAAATCAAATTTTCAAGCAGATGTTTTAGAAGGATATTATGATTCTGCTTTTGCAATCTACTTCTTAATTTTGTGCTTTTCTAATTTTGTGATTGCTATCAAAATGAAAGATACATAATCAGTGCTATTTTGTGTAATTATTTCGTTTTATGTTTTATTATTCAAACTCTGTTTGCCTTCATGTTTGAAGAGGACTTTGCCAAAAGTTTTCTTATCAGATGATTAAGTGTTGTGAGATTAGTGGTGGACACATCAAGGTCAGTGCATGAATCTATTGATAAAACAAAAAAACAAAAGTCATTCTCTAAATATTAGCCATTCAGGTAATCTTGCCTTGAGCAATCCTGGCAGGACTTTAAGAAAGGATATGAAACAAAATGTTTCTGCCTGTATTTTTAAACTTTACTATGAATAACATCAGGCATTAGTACATCTATTAATATTAGTTCTCACCACTACATGGTAAATGCTTTCACAATTTTTCTATCTGCAAATGACTTACATCTAAAATTTAATAGGAAACAATATTATCATTTACATTTGTAAATTATCTATAAATTTTTATGGCTTTTCAAATATGAAAACACTGATATTCTTGCTCTGAAAAACTAAAGTTACAAAAACATAAAGGTAACAAAATGCATATAGCACAGATCTAAAATATTAATCTGCCTCATACATGCTATACTATTCCTTTCAAATATGTAGAAAGTCAATACAAAGCTAATTTTGATATCTGCTGCAGTCTGGCTGCAGCAAAATAACCGGGGGGAATGACGAACAACTTGTGTACATTGATGCATCAAGAATGGGAGCGGTTTATTGTAGGACTGGAAGGGTATATATACATTACACACAGCTTATCTTAATTAACATAAAATAGATACAGCAGTCAACCAATAAGGAATCTCCACACTCAATGGCTCGCTGGCGTTACTTCTCAAACCACTCCCTGTGGCAAAAAGCCAGGCGCCATCTTGACTTGTTTACAGACTCTAACAGATATCTGGATATTTTCTTCAGAATTCAGTAGTCAGAGATAGGGTATTAATATATATCATATACAGACTGTTCAGTCACTAAATATAAACTCTAATTTATTACCATTTAATATTCATTGAATGTACTCAATCAATGCTAGTAAAAGGCATACTAATGTACACTTGAAGATGTCTCTTAAATGAAGTGTTATCATTTAGTAAGGTGATTCTCAACTCGGACAGTTTTATCTCCTCAGGAGAGAGTTGGTTTGGTCTGAAGATATGTTTGGCTGTCATGACAATGGTGAGTGTGCATGCCACCAGCATCTCAAGGGTGCAGGTAAGGCAAGCTAGCAAACATCCCCGAGTGCACATGTAGCCTCCATAACAAACCATTACCTGGAGCTAAATATCAGTAGTGCCCAGTGTGTGAAATCCTGCTATAGCATTATCAAAGGAAAGAATGTCCTTTGAGTAAAGATATTTATTTTTGATAACTAAATTTAAAATTTCATAAAGTAAAAATTTAAACTTTGTTATTAAGATGATGTACCTATCATAACATGAAAATGCATATCAAAGTAAGATACAGGCCAATTCTATGAACCATCAAATGAGTACTCAATAAAAAGCTAGTAGTAACATTCCAACATTGCTAACACAAGAAATTTCAGTAGAACACTAAAATTCACTTGATAAAACTTTTCCAGTAAAGGAAGTTCTTCATGTATTTTTTTCACCAATGATTCTCCCCCTTTTTCCTTCCAAACTCATAATGTGCACAGCTACTATTAAGATTTTTTAACCTTAAATTGTACTTCTAATTAGTTAAGTGGAAATTAATTAGCTTTAGAGAAAGCTTTAAAAATTGAGAGACAAGTTTATAAGGAGAGGAAAGCAGAACAAAGAGATAAGTACAATGTAGATATTTACTAGGTGACATTAATTCAATCACTGATATTTGAGTCAGGGTAATAAGATACTAGGACCAGCCTCAAATACATTAAAATTATAATTTCAAATTACACCTTCCTTACATTTAACTCACACATAGTTTATTATAGACTCAAATATTCTTTTAAGTCTTTTGCACTGAACAAAGTGCAATGCCAGAAGTAGATATTCAAATAATAAAGGGTTGATTGAGTTAACTTGAGATACTTCATACCTGTATGCTAACCTCACATTGCTCTTCAATCTTTAACACATTCACTCATTATTTTATAAAAGAATGACACCCTTCCCTTGGAAAAATTAGACATTGACAGCTAAAGGTTAAAATGGAGTATCTGCCACTTGGGCTGACATTTGTAATTCTGCTTTTGAAAAATATTTACAGTATGTTTCCTTTGAAATGCATGTTCTCTTGGCATGTATATTATACCCTAGTGTATAACTTCCTGTGTAATTTCAGTTGCATGAGTTGATTACTTTGATCTACAGTGAGAATTATTTTCACAAAGACTAGAGCCTTATAATGGGCTTTCAAATGTCAGATTTCACTCTTGGCATGTATTGACTAACAATTATGGGGAAAAAAGTTAATGCAAGGGAGCAGAGCCTTCTATTTTGTTTTATGTTTTTAATGTCATTTACAAATAAGTATGTGAAACTTGCAACTGACCATAAGCCAAACATTATGCTTTGTAATTCCCCTTATTTCCCCCCTTAGAATTACAGCATCAGATTTTATTTTTCTCCCGACAAGGTAGTTCTGATTACCTGTAGGTCAGCAGCAATATAGTACTGATACATTTGACAATATGCATACGTATCCTTCCACTGTTATTAGTCTGTTTTTTTCTTGTGTCAGTTAACTAAAAATAAAAACTTTCTCCAAACCAAAGAAACTTCACAGATTTATTTAATAGCAATATTCCTGAATAGAAATATTGCTATTAAATATTTTTTTTTCACTGTACAACATCCCAGAGGAGAAGTCCTCCCAAATCTCAATTGTTATGTACTGGCTATTTAGTTTACATTGGACCTTTTATTGTTCTGTAATTTTCCCAATGTTTTAGATAGAAGTTTCTACTGCATTTTGTTTGCCATTTAGCAGACCATCTCAATTAAGTGTAAAGAAAACACACGTGTCCTTGTACATATTGTGAATATGCACAACATTGGAAGATGTCTGTGAATAAAGCTAAATGACACAAAGTATTTCATGATTGTTCCCTGAAGAACCATGTAATGATTTTGCCTGTCTTCTTCTATTTATATATTTTTTATTTCCTCCACCTTTTGCTTATCCATAGATAACACATATGTTAATATATTTCAAATAAGCTCTTTTCAGAGAAACACAGTGACAACCAAAACCACCGACTGGCATTTCAGAAGACCTGGTTTTGTAAAGTGTAATGCTGCAGAATCTATTTGTCTTAGGTATTATGCTTTCACATTACATAATCCATTTTTTACTAACCTTGTTAACCTAAAAGGATTATTTTCACATATCTTATGCTTTTCCTATCAAGAACTGAAACATTACTTTAAGAAAAGGCTAACACTGCATTTGGTAGTAATTATCTCATGGCCAAAATACAAAAGTCTCTGTGTGCCCCCTCCCTAATTTGCTGGGAATGGCAATACTGTTCTTGGTTATGTTTCCATGTTGTCAATGAGAACTGGATAGAGGTGATATTGTGCCAGGTAGGCCAAGTATTAAGAGTTTTGTGCGCTTCCACTTACCTGCCTTTCTTACTGTGTTCTGCGATGAGAAGAGTTTCAGGTATATTTTTTTTTTCCCAAATGGGGAAAGCTGCAGTTGAGATGAACTGTAGCCTGAACAAGAACTACTTTGGCCCTCGTGGAATCTTGGAAGCTATCTTCTAGTTTTATTATGAAAATCTGGAAGTGTTTTGGTATACATGACAGTGACAGTACATGACTAATATATGCCCTTAAACCTTTTCTATTTTAAGTAGAGAATGAATAATATCTCATCATAAACAGCCATGAATAATGTTACAGTTCTTAAAACTAAATTTACCTTGATTAACTAATCCATAATGACATTTGATTTGAAAGACAATAATATACCTTGTTTATATGCTGGTCCTGGAATAGATTTTATAGTCTTAAATTGTGTGTTCTGTCTAACACCCCTTAAACCCTAAATATGTTAATGATAGAATACCCTTATTATGTTCATAACTAACTGTACAAGCAAAAATAAATATAACAAATATTCTTGATTGATTAACATTAATTTATGTATCTGAGGAAAATATGGCATATACTACAAAGATCTAATGTTTTCTAAAAGTAAGAAAATAAATTGATTTTAATAATTTTATGAAGTAAATTTTAAAAGATGTATTTATTACAAAGACATATTTTAATATTGCTTCATTTTTTCTTCATTAAATACTTTGAATTTTATCAGAATTATTTTGTTTGTGTGAATGTATATGGGAAACTTGATGTACGTGTTAAGTTCTGATCAGACAGGGTAGCTTTGATTACAAAGACCCATAATCTGAAATGGATTGTAATATTTTCAAATCAACATTTATTTATTAATCTTTCTGAAAAATGCAAATACATCACTAACCCCTTGAAAATGCATTTCCAAATTATGACATTCATTATAAGATATTTAAACTGCATGTAAATTTGCAATGCCACTTTTATTGGTTTAGGTTAGGTGTCCCCCAAAAGCTCATGTATGAGACAATACAAGAAGGTTTATAGGTTAAATGTGGGGTTATGAGACTCTTAACCCAATCAATGAATTAATCCCCTGATAGGAATTAACTGAGTGATAACTGAAGGCAGATAGGGTGTGGTTGGAGAAGATATGTCATTGGGGTCATGCCTTAGGGGTATATATTTGCTGATCGAAGCTTAGTCTCCCTCTGCTTCCTGGTAAAGTCCAGACCAACTTTTCTCCGCCAAACCTTTCTGCCACAATGTTCTGTCTCCCTCACCTCCTGAGGAATGGAGTTGGCCATATATGGACTGAGACCTCTGAAACTGTGAGCCCCCAAATGAACTATTCTTCCTCTTATTGTTCTTCTCAGGTCTTCTGGTCACAGCAGCGAAAAAGCTGACTAAAACAGGGTGGTCTTACCATTTCTATGTAAAATTTTATCTTCATAGAGTAAACTTTTTATTTTTTAACAAAAATTTGAGATGTCACATTAATAGTAGCAATCCTCATGTTTAATTCAATACAAATCTTTTTTGTTATAAACAAAAACAAACAAGTAAACAAAAATCTTTGGATCTCCATGTATGAAAGGTTGGCATTAAGAAAGTATTTATCTTGCTTAGTCTCTTGAGACCAGGAAGAAAAGCAATCTATGTACTCATGTAGGTGACTTTTAATAATATTTTGGCTTCAATGAAGAAAATATATTTTTCCTTTTGAGTAATGGTATCAGTAGCAATTCTTTACTTTAGCTATCTAAGATGAAAGTCTGAGTCTTATGTACTATAATAGAAAAAGCTTAGAAAATCTATCTGATGCTTTCAAACACACAATCCACAGAAAATCACAGTTCACTGTCAGAAATATTGCTTTAACCCACATTTCCTATATAATAACTCAGTACTATTGAAAATGACACGTTGCAGCAGTCAAGTCTCCAAAGATTGTGACCAGCTACAGGAACAGAAATGTCCAAATCTATTTCCAAAACATATAAAGTTAGACTCAGGATGCACTATGAAATGCTTTTAACAAATATATGCAATAACATCACAAATAAAGTTTAGCTATAAAGAAAAGCTGTATGTTTTTTAATCAGGGAAAAAATACTAGAAATAAATGTGAGATATGAAAAGAAAATGAATATAAATACTCAAAGGCTTTGTGAAAATGAATGTTGACAAAATCCAAATTAAAGTGATATAAAAATGATCACTTATAGGCAAACAAGAGGAATTGTGAGTTAGAACAGATTAACTTCATAATGAAGTTAATTAACTTCATTATGAAGTCAAATTCACTTTTGAAAATTTCATTTTACCTCTCTCTATTCAAGTTTACTGATTCCTATCTCTCTGTGTTATTTCTATCAAAGAGACAGTTAAAACATTCCTCATTTCTATCTTCTTTCTAGAATGTCTACATGTCTTTTTTCTTATACATTCCATCTCTTTGCCAAAATTATATACCTGATCTTATATGATATCCATGTTTTTATTAGAGTTTCTAATATGTTATTCAGATTATGTTAAAAATATTTTTTAGTGCTAGTTCTAATGTCTGTACTATACCTTTGTTGTGTTTCAACTTAGGAAGAACCTAAACATCTATTAATGGGTAAATGGATGCTGAGCTGGGCAGTGTGCACATGCTTATAATTTCAATGGCACTGGAGGCTGAGATAAGAGGATTGTGAGTTCAAAGCCAGCCTCAGCAATTTAGCCAGGCCCTAAGCAAAACAGTAAGACCCTGTCTCTAAATAAAATATTTTTTTAAAAAGTGCTGGGGATGTGACTCAGTGGTTAAATGCCTCTGGGTTCAATCTCTGGTACCATAATAATAATAATAATAATAATAATAATAGACATAAAATAAAATGCTAAAAGATAAAGACAAAACCTTGAAGGCAACCAGTGGAAAATCGACACAATATAGGTAAACCAGGGATAAAGCCTCAGAACTAGAAAACCCAAAAGTGTAAGTCCCAGTCTGGGAATGAAAGCCTCACAACTTGGCAGCCACTGGTGCAAATCCCAGAATCCAAAGACTGGAGAACCCGGAGCTTTGTTATCCAAGGACAGGAGATAAATTGTGTAACAAAACTCCAGAAGAGAGAGAGCACATTTTTGTTCCCCAGCAGATTAGATGGTATCTGCTCAGAAAAGGGTTTTCCTATATAGCATTGTTCTGAAAGTCCTGACTAGAATTATGATTGTAATTATGGAAAAGTAGAGGACAAAAATTGTCAAGTTTGTGCATGAGAGCATTTTATTCCACAATTTTTATTACAATTTATTTAGAAATCCTGTTGTGTCATGTATAGTACCATGCTAGGTACATTGATAAGACAGAAATAATTACTGAGAATATAGTTACATATCTGGAGTGGCATGATACACAATATATCTGTAAGTGATGCCTTAAACCTCACCTACTTACACACCTATCTCTTCTTGACTTGTCCTCACAGACACATTCAGAAATTATGCTTTGCCAGCTGACTGGGAGTTTCTTTAATCTAGAAACACTGACATGTTAAACTATCATAATAAGAGTAACATAAAAAGAGGGAACCTGGATGAGAAATAAATGCTTTTAATAAAACACATCAAATTATCCATATATATCATACAAATTTATTTTTCTAATTTCAGTGAATACTATTGTCTACTTCTATAAATGCTCATTAGTACTGTTTAATGTTTTATTTTACTTTTGACAATTTTATAATGAATGATATTCTTCAATCCTTACATTAAAACAGTCAGCACAGGGCTGGGGATATAGCTCAGTTGGAGGAGTACTTACCTCACATGTACAAAGCCCTGGGTATGATCCCCAGCACCACAAAAGAAACAACAACAACAAAAAGCCAGTCAGCATGTTCTCCACCTGCTCCAAGGCCACTCAGAACCTATTTTCAAGTTTAGATAAAGCCTCACTTGTGTATTCCATATAAATGATAACTTTATTTAACTTATCAGTCCTTTCTCAATCAAATCCATCTGTAGTAGAGGAAACATTCACATTGGTTTTGGCATCATTCAAAAGGGGCATCATTTTTAGCTTAAGGTACAAGAAATCCTTTTGTAGTAATCTTATAATTAATTTGTAACATCAAGGGAATATGAACTGGCAAAAAAATTACAGAACTGTGCACAAGTTTCTGTCTTTCCAGAAGGTTCACAATGTAACATTGTTGTGAAGACCAATCTTATGATTATAACTAGAAGGGGACAAAAATTGCCAAGTTTGTGCATGAGAACATTGATTCCATAATTTTATTGGAATTAAATTTGAAACTCAATATAATATGAAACTAAATACATTATTAATTTAGAAAAAAATTCTTGAGAATATATTTTCATACATTGAGGACATGGGACATAAAATATCTATTAATGAAATATTAAATTCCAAATATTTTGCATAAGTACATGTTTCTGAGCAGATTATTCATAGACCTTGTGATGATGTCAAGAGATTCTATGATTAATAGGTTATATATCCACTGAGATAGTGGACATGAAAGAATTTAAAAATGCATTAATAGTTCACTAGAGTTTCAAGAGCAACAATATCATAAAACAAGACTGTGTCAGAATGTAGAGATTCTTATTGGTCATATGGCTATTCTGAGGAAACTTAAAACTGCTAAGAAATAAAGATATTATTAATGAAGAGAGGCATGCTACACTCCTTGTTAGAAATAGTGAATATAATTAACATGATAATTTTTTAAGAAATAAATTACAGGTTTGATGGAAAAAATGATTCTTTTTGATAGGAAAGTTTAAAAATGATACTGATTTTATCTGAAAATGCATAAACATAAGTACATTTTTACAATGGAAATATGAAGAAGATATAAAAGCTTTTGTAATACAAATCCAGAATAATCAAAATATATAGCAATATACTGCAAATCTAGTGATATCAAATAATTGAGCTTTAAATCTTATGGAGCTATTAAAACTGTGTCAACAATGTATCTTACAGAAGTGAATGCAATATTTTGTTGAAACAATGAAGTGTTCATCAATGACAGTAAGAATTAGGAGGTTGTCTCTTTGATTAAAATCATTACCAAAGTCATATCTACATGGATTTAAAGTAACCTGGTATTAGGCATTCTGTGTTAAGCTATCTTTGTATCTGGGAGCATTAATTTTTACAATGCATCAATGTTCTTTAATATACTGTCAAAAACAAAGAGCTTTAAAGTATGTACTAATAATTAAGATAATTAAAATGGTAGAAAACTTGCATTGTATATAGTCAATATCTAGTCTTTGATGTTATCTCAGATACTAATTGAGATTGAAAATTTTGGCCTATTTAAAATTCAAACACCATGAGGATCTGTTAATAGGCTTGTTGCCATTTTCTCCATTTTTTTATGTTGCCATTCTTGCTATTTCTTAATCTAATTTTCCTATTTTAATATGGTATATGCTGATTCAATTTCTTTGATGATGTTAGAGTACATATACTATGGAAAAAAATATAATTATGTGAGATAAAATCAGAATACAGTTACTTAATGTGATTCCATACACTGCCAATACAAATATAACATATATTTGAATGTATACACAACATACAAAAGTATTCTGGAAATCATGGAGGAGATTTTCAAATTTATACCTAACAAATAACTACATAGAGGCATATAACTAAGTATAAGTTCTATTCATGATTCATAGTGAAAATGAAAGTTATTTCCACTTTGTATGTGTTTGTAGGGGTATTGTTTTTTTAAATAGCACATAAGGTTATTTAAGAAGTGAAAATTATTATAAAGAAAGAAATTAAGGTAACAACAATTAAGAGATTGTGGAAAATAAAGAAATATGTAGATTGGTAAAAACATACTTCCATTTATAAATTATTAATTTTTAAAAGTCTTACATTTAACCATTTATTTTAATGAAATATTATCAGCATTATTAAATATTTCAAATCCTCAAGCTTAAAAGATAAAACACAATAATTCTTCACTTTGAAGTTGACCTAATTCATATACTTCTGTTGGCATTATGTACTCAGCAGATTTTTACAAGACATGGAACATGAGTGAGACAAAATTTTAACTGCAATTTTTTTTCTAGCATATATTTATATAATTTCCCCCTGTCTATTTTCAGACTTCTCTAAGTTTATAAATGCCATGAAAAGAAGATTGTCCAGAAAGGAATTAATTAAATTCTAAATTTAGAATTTAAATCTTACTTAGGTTAAAAAAAAACATACTGAATCATTACAAAGATAATCCCAGTGATGTGTTATGAAGCAGAATTAAGCATCTGAAATCTTGCATAATCAGACAAAATCCAAGAGTATAATTGTATTCCATATTTATAAAAACTGCATTGAATAAGGCAATAATAAAATATTCATCCACATCTGTTTTCAAGAGCTAGATAACAGTTGTCATACAACTGGTTTTTCCCACAGTCAACACATAAATCTAATTTTTAGAACTAATGAGTAATTGCATGCACTTCACCACTCCATCTTCATAATTTCAAATCCTTTGAAGTTATTAAAAAGAATTGCTAAGGAACTTAAAACATTTGTCATTCATATGAAGTACAAGAGTTGAACACCGAAGAAATAATGAAATGTTATACATCTTCTCTAGGTTCTATTTTTTTTAAAAAAAAGACAACGATTTTAGACAGATGGATATAAAAAATATAATCCAGCATATCGTTGATATAAAGAAATTAAATTTCACCAATTATTATGGAAGGCATTTCTAAAGACAATTTAATAGCCATTCTTCAAGGGGGTCAAGAAGGCTGCTGTCCTAAGCGGTACAGATGTACAGATAAAGAGGACAGATCCAGTCTGCTTTGCCTTACCTTCCTTTAGAATCTGGAGAGGGATCAACAGAATCTGGAGGAATGTCCTCTGTGAATATGTCAATAAAATGCTGCCCCAAACAATAAATTTCCTATGCCAAGCTCATCATGGCCTGATTGTCCTTGTCCTTTCTCTCACCATCCATCCCTCACTGAGCTTTGTGTTTTTATCCCAGCTTCAATCTAAGAATTTATTTCAGCTTTTGACTTGAATAGTATACACTGAGTGTCCTATGGTGTTTATGAGTACATTAGCATTTCCAATGTTCTAACCATTTTTAAAATTTTTCTTAAAAAATCTATTTTAAGAGCCAAAAATAACTTCATCAGTATCTGGACAATAAAATGTTTAATGATTTAGCGTTCTTGTTGTTATGGTTTGGGTGTGAGATATCCCACAAAAGCTCAAGAGTGAGACAATACTAGAAGATTCAGAGAAGAAATGATTGGATTAGGAGAAATTTAACCCAATTAGTGAATTAATTATCTGATAGGGAATAACTGAAGGCAGGTGGAGTGTGGATGGAGGAGGTGGGGCATTGGAGCCATGGCTTTGGGGTTTATATTTGTATCTGGCAAGTAGAGGCCTCCACCACACTCTTTTGCCTTGTTGTTTCCTCTGGAACCCCTGAGGAATGGAGCTGGCTGTATATGGACTGAGACCTCTGAAACCATGAGCCCTCCAACTTTTCCTCCTGTACAGTTGTTCTGGATGGGTCTTTTAGTCACAGCAGAAAAAACACTTATCTACTTAATCTTCAAAAGAAAAAAGAGTTAAAAAATAAAGAATCTCTCAGTAGACGAGGACTCAGTTTATATCTTAACACTTTTGGGTGAGATTCAATTTTCTACCTTCAATTTAAGTTGTTGTCACCAAAAAATACTCAACAGTGAGCTCTGCAAAGCTCTATGCTGAGGTAGAAAACAAAACAACCATGGCAAAATATTCAAAGTCATGAATGGAAGGAAGGAAGAGAGGGAAGGAAAAGATGCTATGAAAATTTCTAGATAAATAGCTTATTTCTCTGGAAGCATATCAGTTACATGGCTACTGTGACAAATTCTGTCATCACTTGTATTCTGGTCAGAAGGTAATGAAGTGACTGCTTATAGCTCTATTCTCCATGAATTTTGTGCTTTTCCTGCACTTATTTCCAATTTACATGTACATAATAGAATAATATGTTGGTTCACCAGGTAGTATTGTACAGTGGCTTCCTAGAGAAAAGATGATGTATTTAGGTGACAAACACAAAAATAGGTGATGTAATCATTTGTCATGAGCTGATTAACTCATCAGTTGAGTGTTAGAAACAATTTTAACGGGATAACAAATTTGAATACAGTTCTTGTATTGGAGATTGAAGCTAAATAAATGGATGGTTCTAAGTTTGGCATGTTGCCACTATCCTAAATTGGGATAAAATTACCTAGTCAAACTTAATTACCCTGTCAGTACTTTTATGACTAACAATTCAGATGTAGGGACTTCTAATACTTTCAGAGAAGTTGCAGTGGCTCATCAATCTGTATTGTACAAGTATTAATTAGTGGCTCCTACTCATGATGTATTGCACTCTTGTGAAGAACTGAGGAGTCACTGAGAGAGTGTGTGGAATAATGTGTTCTCTTAAAATATCAACAGGTAGGGAAAGAATCAATATGGAAACAAAATCAAATTACTATTAGAAAAATTAGCAAGATTTTCCCCCCAAATTTTAGAAAGAGTCCTAAGACTTAGTGTTAAAGTGAGGTATCTGTTACAGAAGTATATAACTAAAGTTATGCAAAATAATTTTAACTGACTCAAAGCTGAGAACTACCCATCTCCAAGATAATTTGGAAACACAGCCATTTTTAAGAATAATATTGGCCCAAGCACTACTAGGTCATAACCACTATTTAGATGCATCATAGTTAATAACATAATGTTTATTTTCAAAGGTTTCCACTTCTAGTTTTTTCTTCATTTTTCTATGAACTTTCCCCCCACTCAGAATTTTAAAAAATTCCCACTTAAGCAGTGTCTTTGGTAACAAAGACAAGAATGACTAGATTTCAATTCACATGTCATCATCTTTAGAAATTGTCTAGTGATATCCTCGTCAGTATAACCTCTTCCTAGGAACCTCTTTACGTTTTCACGTTATGGTTGGAATTTGGACTGTCCCCACAAGGCTAATGTGTTGAAGGCTTGGTCTTGGGTGTAGCAATGCTAAGAAGTGGGGCTTTTGAAAAGTGATTGGATCATGAGGGCTGTGACCTCACTGGTGGATGGATCCACTGATGGATCACTAATTTAATAGCATTATTGGACCTGGTGGAAATTGAAGTGGGTCACTTAGAGAGCACCTGGAAGAATGTCTCTTGTCCCTGGGTTCTTCTGTACTTTCCCTCTGCTTCATGGCTCTCATGGTGAGAAGCTTTTCTTCCTCTGTGCCCTTCCACCATGATGATGTTTCTGCCTTGGAGCCAGCTGACCAAAGACCCGAACCTCTGAAACCTTGAGCCAAGTTTATTTTCTTAGAAATTAGTCACAATGGCAGAAAGTGGACTAATACAATCCCTATAAAATTTAATATTATACTATGATTGTCTTTTCTGTTACCTTTTTTGTTGAGGTGAGGTGAGGTGAAATCTTTAGGACATGACACAGAGCAGTTTGGTAAATGTTGGTTAAATGAACAGATGGCTTAATCTCCATCTAGAAGTTTCATGTGGGAAAACCACAAACAAACATACCTCAGTGTTAGGCAGAGACTTGTAAAAATGCCACAGGAACACAGAGGAAGGAAGGAAGCTATTGGACGAGGACAGCAGGGTAGGGAGAAGCTTCATAAAGAAAGTTGAAGTTCTGGAGATTCCTTAGAAATCTGGGGAACCACCATTTGACCCAGCTATTCCTCTCCTTGGTTTATATCCCAAAGACTTAAAAACAGCATACTACATGGATACAGTCACATCAATATTTATAGCAGCACAATTCACATTAGCTAAACTGTGGAGACAACCTAGATGCCCTTCAGTGGTTGAATGGATAAAAACAATGTGGCGAATATACACAATGGAATTTTACTCAGCTATAAAAGAGAATAAAATCATGGCGTTTGCAGGTAAATGAATGGCGTTGAAGAAGATAATGCTAAGTGAAGTTAGCCAATACCAAAAAACAAATGCCAAATGTTTTCTTTGATATAAGGAGGCTGACTCATAGTGCGGTAGGGAGGGGAGCATGGGAGGAATAGATGAATTCTAGATAGGGCAGAGGGAAGGGAGGGGAAGGGAGGGGGTAGGGGATTAGCAAGAATGGTGGAATGTGATAGACATCATTATCCAAAGTACATGTATGAAGACACGAATTGGTGTCAACATACTTTATATACAACCAGAGATATGAAAAATTGTGCCGTATACATGTGATAAGAATTATAATCCATTCCGCTGTCATTTATTTTTTAAAAAAAATCAATAAAAAAAGAAGGTTGAAGTTCTTGTTTAATCAAATGGACTTTTCTGGTGAATGGGAGGAGAAGGTCAAAAGCACAAAATGAAAATTATAAACACAAAAAATTAGTTATAACTGAGTGTAGAGGAAATGACAGTTCTGGGTAAGTTGCCTATTGACAAACACTGAAGGGATTTTTGTATACTTTGATGGAGAGTGGACTTAAAAAATTAAAGACAAAAGAAGACAAGTTTTGACAAATGTCAAAGGACAGATAGATGGGTTATTACAATAGCACTTATGAATGCTATGTTTGCTGAAGTACCGAAATTAGACTAAACATATCAATTCCTTAAAAAATCTATTTTGATTTTCAGGCAAAAGATGTGACAGTTCTGCATTGAAGGCAACACATAGGACCAGGAACAGCATATTTTTGAATTTATTTAGATATGGAGATTAGCTGAGCAGATATGACAATGTTTGAATTTAATTTCAAATAATACTTAGAATTGTTGAATTAATGTACTTGAGAAACATAGAGAAGAAAGTCGGAATTCATGAGACATAAAAAAGTCTGTAAGACAGTTTATAATAATCACAAAATATTTAAAGTGATAATTTCCCCCAATATTTTCTTGTAACACTGAGAGAAGCTATAGAAAGCCCCATGTTACAGAGTTGATGTGTGATCAAGTGCTATTAGTTCTAGTATTATTTTCTTAGGTCAATCAGATCAACATTTAAATGTGACAGAGTTATTTTAATTTGATCTTCATCATACCTTTCTTGTCTATAACGGACTTCCTGTCTACTTGAAAAACACCATAAAAAACACTGAGCTCCTGGGGATAGTTTTCTCAACATGTGAAAAACATACTTTATTTAAATAGATTTAGCAATTTGTTTAGCCCTTTCAAAACAATTTTCTTTGAAATGTAATGAAATAAGAATAAGTCTCTCAGTGGTGACATATAGAAAGGGAACAAAATGGGACATAGTGATGTATATGAAGCAATGCACACTTAAATCTTTCTGATTTTGATAATTAATTTTGAAGGCAATGAAATTACTCAACCTATTTAACTCACTCTTTGCAAACATACAAGTTTCCTAATTGATATAAAATTTCTTCTGCCACCTGTGTGTGTGTGACACAAACACATTAACACACAAATACACACTGAATCTTCAGAAGAGTAATAGTTAGCTACATCTTGACAGATGCAATCAAGGTCATTATAGGCAGAGAGATGTAGCAGTGCACATTCAGGTAACTAACTACAAGTAAAATTGAAATTGTGTAAAGAATAAGAGACTAAGCTATAAGGGGATTTGTTAGGAATATTAATGAATTTGGCAAAATGGAAATGGGCAATACAAGACAATTACTGTGGAGCCAACCTAGATGTTCTTCAGTGGTTGAATGGATAAAAACAATGTGGCATATATACACAATGGAATTTTACTCAACTATAAAACAATTACTGTTAGGTTTCAAATATGATAACATGTTCACATTTTTGCTTTCAAGAAATACTTCTTGAAAATACTTCTGTATTCTGCTGTGGGTATTTCTAGAGGTAGAAAGATTGATTAAAAAGTAAAACCAGAAAGCAGTGCTGCTGATCTAAACGGAGTGACATTTATAGTGGATAAAATTGGATTGGTGGAAAGTTATGAAGGAAGTAAAATCAACAAGTCTGGCAGATTGATTTGATGTAGGAAAAGAAGGAAATGATTTGTGCCAGATATCTTGCAGATATAATTGGGTGATTCTTCAGTCTCATTATTCAATATGTGATAATGCAAAAGAACGGAATTTAGAGGTGTTGTTAGAGTAGAAATTTATTTTACTGTACAAAAGTATTGATTGTGTGGGTCTCAGTATCACTGCCAAAGAGAAATACCTAGAATTTACTTCCAAAAATAGCTCCATCCTCATATTCAATGCCCCATAATTATATATTTTTAAATATTGAAAATCTGGAGATTCTCAGGTAAAACACACACACATGTGGTTGCTGTTATCATCCTCTACAACTATATTCACATATTAATTCTGACTTTGAGTATGAAATGTCCATGTTTATTATCTGTTTCTCATTCAAAGCTTTAGAGTTTTTCCTAGGATTTGAATATTTTTAGTGTTTTTACATATGATTCTTCTTGATCTTTTCTTATGTCTTTTGGAACTGTTCTGGTTCTCTCTGTATTCAAGTAAACTAAAAACAGTAAAAAATTTTGCACAACTTTGTCTTTCTCATTTCTCTTTTTGAAAGTTTTCAACATGTTCTGCCAAAATGCACACTTACCTAGTTCATTTCTGAACTCTTCAGCAGCCCACCTCCTTACTCTGCAATGTAGTTGGATCTGCTTTTATAGAGTTAATCAGTTCCCTCCCTTGGTAAAACAGCTATATGATGTTGGGGTTTTTTTTATTAACTTTTTTATTTATATATGACAGCAGAATGAATTCTTATTACACATATAGAGCACATTTTTTATATCTCTGGTTGTATACAAAATATATTCACACCAATTCGTGTCTTCATACATTTACTTTGGATAATGATGTCCATCACATTCCACCATCATTTCAAACCCCATACCCCACCTTTCCCCTTCCACCTCTCTGCCCTATCTAGAGTTCATCTATTCCTCCAAACACTCTCCCTCCAAACCCCACTATGAATCAGCCTCCATATATCAAAGAAAACATTTGGCATTTGTTTTTTGGGATTAGCTAACTTCACTTAGCATTACCTTATCTAACTCTATCCATTTACCTGCAAATGCCATGATTTTATTCTCTTTTATTGCTGAGTAATATTCCATTGTGTATATATGCCCCATTTTTAATCCACTCATCTATTGACAAGCATTTAGGTTTGTTCCACAGTTTAGCTATTGTGCATTGTGCTGCCATAAACACTGATGTGGCTGTGTCCCTGTAGTATGCTGTTTTTAAGTCCTTTGGGTATAGAAATTGATTATTTCACCTCTTTTCTGCAGCTACACACTTGAAGAGAGAGGGATGTTGAAGCATTATTTTTCATCTGTTCCTTTTATCCCTTCTCCGCTGAGATTCTGCCCTTATTCTCTCATTTGCTTCACTTATAAAAATTATAGTCATTTTATCCAGAAATTCTTTCTAGCATTTTAGATTACACCCATGAAAAGATACATTCTTTTTCCCATTTTTTCCACTCCACACAAATCTTCATAATAATCTAATAATCATGCAGCCCTCTTAAAGTCATTTGAGGCTGACTTTTACATGAAGCAATCTGGTTTTATATTTCTTAGTAACAATATTTATATATGTAAATAACTACATACATATATATGTACATATATATAAACTATTTGCAATTTTATTCAAATAACCATCTAAAACTTTTTTCTTTTTATGATAACATTAAAAGTGTGTGCCATGCCAGGAGCCCTGGTACATGCCTGTGATCCCAGCAGCTCAGGAGGCTGAGGCAGGAGGACCCAGATTTGAAATCCAGCCTCAGCAACTTAATCAGGCCTAAGTAACTCAGTGAGACCCTGTCTCTAAACAAAATTTTTTTTAAAAAAAGGCTGTGGATATGGTTCTATGGTTTAGTGCCCCTGGGTTCAATCCCAAGTACAAAAACAGAAAAAAAAATATGTGCCAGGCACAAGGATAAACATTTATATGCATCTTCTTGTTTCATAATCATTGTTATTGATATCCCCTTTACAAAATAAGAAGGTGATTTAAGTTTACAAAATAAAGTACTCAGGCTAGGGACATAGTTCAAAGGTAGAGCATGTGCAAGACCTTGAGTTCAATTCCAGTAGAAGAGAGAGAGAGAGAGAGAGAGAACACAAATTTGCCCATAATCTTATCCAAAGAAACCAGGTAAACCAAAACTGCATCAAAGATTACATGACAAAACTTTGATCTCCATTCTTTTGAGTCTTCCTGTTTCTCCAGCTATAGAAATAAGCTAGAGTAATCATAAAAAAAGATATTTTATAACTTTCAGTAAGAAAATGTTTCTAAATGATATTAAATATTCATATTATTGTTTTCATGATATTTTAAATTTAATTATATTAATATTCTGGCATACTTATTCTTTCATCAAAAATAGTTTTTTGCAAATCTTTGTAATGTGTACTTATGTATGTGTATCATTCTATAAACAAAATTTATTAGTTTTAATTTTTCATATGGATACATACTCTTTGATTGCCTTATCTGAAGCTTTTTCTTCCCCTCTAAGTATCTTCAAACTTATATCTGGATCATATTTAAGATTGGCAGCATTTTAAAATTTTCCTTCATAATAGTTAGCTATGATTGGTGAGAAAAAAATGTTAGTAATTAAAAGGAGAAAATTTCAGAATAGTTTTTCCTACTTCTCAGTATATATTAAAAGTTTTATTTGGTCCAATTTTTGTATTAATGGTGTCTTAAAACCTTCCTGTTTATTTTTCAACCTGCAGCATAAGGACTTCACATGATATATATCAGAGAAAAATTGGTGTTTTGGGTGTAAGTCAAAATATATGACACAAGAAGCCATTTATCTATTGTAGATGCCAATGTTAGTATTTTATCTGGTTTTGCTCAATGGTGTAAAGTGAATAGTTCAGTTCTCATTATTTCGTTACCCTGATGGAATTCACTTAGATTTATTTTATTTTTATTTTACCTCAATTTTTTTTATAATAACTCTTACATGTTATTTATAATATTGATATATACATCTAAAGTATGATAAATAAAAACTATTCTAGAATTGAAAAGTAAAATGTTCAGTTTCCTATGAAACAAACCTAACAAATCAAACTTATGCTTAATATAAATGAAAAACAATTATTTTGCAGTTTGCATAATGATCAGAATTGTTTATGTTTAGTTTATACATAAATATATTTTTAGTAACTGTGAAAGTTACTATAATTGAAATAATAATTTGGGATTATTTACAGATGTTTAACATTGCATTTGTAGACTATCACGACTGTAAAATGCTATTTTAATTCTGACACATATGAAAAATAAACATAGATAGGTAGTATATTAGGGATTCTCATATACCTAGATCATTATTTGTCCTAGTTATCCTTATTCTCATACAAGGAGAAAGATAATGCAAACTTAATGGATCAAAGTTTGCAAAATAATTTTTATTACTAACTAGGGTGGAAAATGTTCAGCTTAGGTAATTGGGAGTCACTCTGTTTCCTTAGTTAATGGTCTAGACATAAAAGTTTTATGTTGTCAGGTGGACTCAGGTCTTTTCACCATGGATCTTTCCTCAAGAGTTTTTGAGTTTCCTGATTACATAGCCATTGGTTTCCAAGAATGATCCAAGAGAGCAAGGTCTAAGCTATAATGGAGACAAAAATGTCACATTTTATTATTTCCACAATATACTACTGAATAGGGTCACCCTATTCAAAGTGATAGGAAACTATATGGAGACATGAATACCAGGAATGAGATCATTGGGACCATCTTTGAAACCGGATTCTAGACAGTTCATACTTATACATTTAAATTATGTATTTTGGAACCAATAGTGTTTGCTATTGAACACAGTTTCATTTGCTTTTATGCAGCCTATGATTCATTTATGGACTACATCTCTGTCTTCCTGTTTCTAATTATTTTTATTTTATCAAATAACAAATCTTCATATTCTAAAATGATGCTATATGTCTGAGATTCTACCCCTTTACCCAGTATTATATGGATTATTCTCTTCAGATCAAAGTCCTCCATTTATAGTTATCATTTGGACTGCTTGCTCTTTAGACCTTCTGAGCATGATCAATCTGGAATATTTTGTCTGCTTTGTCAGGTATGAGAAGAGCTACTCCTGATTGTTATCGAACTACATTTGCATGAAATATATTTTTTCATACTTTCATTTTCAGCCATGAATCTTTTTGCCTATAACATGAGTCTCTTGCAAATAATCTGATGTTGGATTTTGATTTTTAATCCATACTGCCAATATGTCTTTTGTTATGGTTTAGATATGAGGTGTCCCTCAAATATCATTTGTGAAATAATGCAAGAAGGTTTAAAGGAGAAACATTTGGATTATAAAATATTTAATCCAATATTAGAATTAATCCCCTGATAGGGATTAACTGAGTGGTAACTGAAGGCAGGGAGGGTGTAGCTGGAGGAGGTGTGTCCCTGAGGGTGTGGCATTGGGTATATATTTTGTATCTGGTAAATGGAGTCTCTCTTTCTGTTTCATGATCATCATGTGAGCTGTTTCCCTCTACCATAATCTTCTTTGGTGATGTTCAGCCTCACGTTGAGCCCTGAGGAATGGAGTCTGCTATCTGTGGATTGAGGCCTCTGAATTCATGAGCCACCACATAATCTTTCACTCCTAAAATTATTCCTGTCAGATCTTTAAGACACAGCAGACAAAAAGCTCACTAAAACATCTTCTGACTGGGGAGTTGATATAAGTTGCACTCCAGTTATTATGGATAGACATTTGCTTTTTCCTGCCATTTTGGTTTGTTTTATATATTTAATTTTGTCTTGATTTCCATTTAGTTGGTTGTTCTAGTGATATTCATCTATTTGGGAGCTTTTGGTTTCTTTTTGAGATCTTCTATATGCAGTATATCTTTGTAGTCTGTTATAGTGGTCATGAATTGTTTTGGTTTATTCTTGCCATGGAAAGTTCTTATTTCTTCATTGGTTATGAAGGATAACTTTGCTGAATATAGCAATCTTGACTGGCAAGTGTGTGTGTGTGTGTGTGTTTTTAGAACTTTGAATATCTCATTCTAAGTAATCCTTGATTTTAGGGCCTGAGTTGAAGAGTCAGAAGTGAACCTTATTGGTTTGCCTCTAAATGCAAAGTGATGTTTTCCTTTTACAGTTTTAATATTTTTTCCTTAATTTCTATGTTAAGCATCTTGATTAGCATATTTTTTCATGATCTTGTCTATTTGGAGTTCTGTATGCATCCTGTATGTGGATGTCTATCTCATTTCTAAGGCGAGGGAAATTTTCTGCTATTGTCTCACTGAGGGGTTCTTAATTCCTTTAGCGTATATCTCCATGTTCTCTTCTATCCCAGTGACTCTCAGGTTTGGTCTCTTGGTGTTGTCCCAAAGTTCTTACATATTCTGATCATGGTTTTTACTTTTTTCCTTTATTATATACTGAGTATTCACGTTCAAATACCCTATCTTCAATGTTTGAAGTTCCATCTTTCAGGCTTGAGGTCCTATTTTCTATCAATCTATTCTGTTACTGATATTTTCAAGTGAATTTCTAATTTTCCTCATTGTGCCTTTCATTTCAAGTAGTTCTGATTGTTTTTTTCCCCAATATCTCTATTTCTTTATTGAAATGATCTTTCACCTCCTGTGTTTGCTCTCTTAATTTGTTTCTTAGATCTTCTCTTAGTTCATTGAACATTTTAATAATAAGTTCATTATAGTCTTTCTCAGGACTTTCATCCCCTTCTCCATCTGTAGGTTCCTCTTTGCGGGGATTATAAATTTTGAGGGGAAATTTTTTTCTTTTTATCCATCTTTTCAGAGGTCTTAGACTTGCACATCAGTCTTGCATTATGTGTGTATATCCATTCCATCAGACTTTCATTGCTCTTCCTGTTTTATATGTGTGTCCTTTGGTATATGATTTTTTTTTTGTTTTTGTTCTAAGTACTTCTCTCTGTTTTTGCTGTATGACTAGACATACAGGAGTAGAACCTGAGGTTCCCCTCTAGTTGTTCCTACTTGCAATATGGTTGTTGGTCTGGGTTTTTTGTCTTCCCTATTCTATGTGTTGAAGTACTGTTGAGGTTCAAGTGGGACTAATTCATGAGTGGAGTGAGGTTCATGCTACTTTGCTGAGTTGCAAATGTTGCTTAAGTACTTTTCTCTGAACTTAAAACATCCCAATCATTTTCCAGCCCCTCTTTGGGTCGGCTACTGAGATAAGCCTTAAAATAAACAATGGTGTGTATTTTGACATATCTATCACTAATTACCACCTGTAGAGGAATAGTAGGTTCAGAATTTAACATCAGCTCCAACAACAAACAGCTATATACTAGATAAGACACATAAAACACTAGTTGTTTACTAACTTGTCCACTCTATTAATAATCATAACATAAATGATATAGGAATTACATAAATTATATAATTCTATCAAATAGTGTAATTGTAGATGCTTAAACAAAAAGAAAATATGGTAGGAAAACAAGAGAACATCTGAAATACTTAAAAAATGAGCAGAGGAGAAGCAAGAGAGAGGTAGCAGATGACAGCTATAAAGATAAAGTAGTAAAAAAAATTAAAAGTAACAAAATAAAGAAAAAGAGAGAAAAGAAAAAGTTGACTATTAATGGAGAAAGAGTGTGAAGAAAGAATAATAAGAAGGAAAAAAAACCCTAAGATATGAACCAACCAACAAACCTAAAATCAAAACAACTTAAACTCACGTGTAAAATTTCACTCCAGAAAATCAACTACGGCTAAATAATAAATGTTGAAGAAAGAAGCAATTAAAATGAAAGAAAAATTATATATTTTATGAAACATTATTTGATATTAACCTATATGCATACTGAGATCACACACAAATTTAGAATGGAAAAATGGAAAATAAAAATAGAGTAAAATAAAATAAATGAAATTATAATTTAAAAACAAGCAAAAGGGGGGGATAGAAAAAAATGTTTTTAATTAAAAATAAAGAGCTTGTTTCCCCTGAGGTAGTCAAAACTATTGGTAAGAATAGATGATCACTGCTTTTGCTGTTATGCTATTCTTTTTGTTCATGTTTGGAACTCTGGAAACCTTGGGGCTATGAAAGTAGGGGCTGCAAATTACCACATCTGTGTATTTCTCACAAAGCTGCCAGCCATATAGCTAGTAGCCAAAGCTAGTTGTAGTATCTCTCAGCTTCCTGTCTCCCAATATAGGATGGGATAGACTGGGGAGTGCCGACAAGTGGTGTACTCCCACAGTGGAGCTGGTGCTGATTTCTAAATTCTAGTACCTGTGATTTGTTATAGGCCAACCTTTGCAACTCTGAAATTTGAGATTTGATCGATCACACCCCCTGTTGCTTTGGAGATGGTGAACTTTCCATATGTCAGGGTCTCAGGGGCCTTCCCCAAATTTAAATTTTAGGGTGAGGAATCTAAATCTGTACAAGCTTCACATATGTCACCTCAATGGAGGTTAATTTTGCAGGGTCAGACCTGTAATGTTTGACCACTTACTAGCATTTTCCCAGATATTCTTATGGGATGCCGACACCAAAGGGGACTCTCTGTCCTCAATTTCCCCAGCCTCTATCACCCAAGGGACAGTCTTCCCTAGGCCTGTTTCAATCACCCTGGTTCAGGCAGAGTGTGGACCCCACAACAGGTGACTGCTGGGTCAGACTGGCAGCTTACTTTATTAGGTTTCAGTTTTCTGCCTCTGCTTGCCATCATGTGGTCACTCAAAAATGATTCTGGCCCAACTCTGTCTCTTGGCCCAGTAATTTCCATCACTTTCAACTCAACAACTCCCCCCACCATTTTTCAGTCTGTTAAGATCAGCCTCCAACTCTATTGCATGGGTTCCTGGAAACCAATTTTATTCACTGCAGTTTCACTCCTCTGTGTGTTCTCCTTCCCTCAGCAGGGGGCTGGTACTGCTGACCTTGAGCCAATGCCAGTCAAATCTGTGTATCACAAACATATTATTTCTTATATTATGTTCAAAGTTTCCAACTTTTTTTTATCTCCATGATGTTTTTGCTCTCCAATGTTGAGCTTTAGTGAATTCCCTTCACCACCCACTCCACTGAGGAGAGGTCTTCCCACTTTTTAAATCTCCAACTGAGGAACTATTGTGGAGTACAGCCTTCCTCTAATCCACCATCTTCTTGAATGTATGGTTTGTTTTCTATTATGTTTAAATAAATATTTTTAGTTATTTCACTTGCTTTTGATAGTTATTTTTATATTTAAATAATTTTGAATAATTTAGTAATTAATTTTTATATATTTTCATGAAATGAAAAATCAAAATTACTTCTCAGTTTCATTTACACAGGATAGTTTTAGACTTGTTTTTCATTTTTTAACAGGCTGATTGATATAAAAAGACACCTATGGTTTTAATTTATCTAATTTTCAAGACAATTGACAATATTCATTTATGACATATGCTTTCTCTTTTCTGAAATACTTGTGCTTATCTCTTTTTGTCCACTATTTGCATTGTTGACCTTTTTCTTATTCATTTCTAGGTGCTTTTTGTATATTTTAATACAGATATTTTTCTGGTCATATGTGTCAAAATAGTTTATTCCTTACTGGTAGCCTTTCTTTTCATTCTATTGATTGTGTCTCTTGTATAGCCTATGGATTTGTATAGTCTAGATTATGTAGTCTAGATTTTTGTTGTCTATAAATGATAGTATAATTGAAATTTGCAGGTACATTTAAAAATTAAAGTGACAGAAGATTAAGTCTTAAGATTGGGATAGTAGAAATTCTATTCTTTTCATAAACAACTGTGTTAACAATATATCACATCCATTTCTAATGAAAATTAACATTGAAGGAAAGCATATAGTATTACACATAATTTTCAATACTCTACCTTAGATGTCTTTAAAATATCATACATGTAGCCTTTAAAATAGTATTTCTGACCAAACTGCATTGTTATGGTATTGGTATAAGGAATTGTTGCAAAAATTTTATCAGATTTTCAGTTAGGATAGTTATATTGAGTCAGATATCATCATTATTTTCTATTTAACTGAAATACTCCAGAAACAATGCATGGAATGCAAATATCAAGTTTTCAGTCACTGCATAGGGAAGCAAATGTTGACAAAAAGAAAGTCATTTTTATGAAATAGTACAAGTTAATGCTGAATGCTTCATTTATTTACATTGGTTATTTAGGAAAGTCTCTTGCTATGTACACAGCCATTTTTGATGAAAATAAAATACTTGACCTTTCTAAGCATGAGTTTGTTTTTTCCTTTAGCAACTGGTATCCCCAGAATCTATTCTCAATTTTGCTGGACATAAATTGATGGGAATGTATCATTTAGAAAAATCTCATCCATCACTCATTTTAGTGAAACATTTTTCTCTCTGGTAGAAATGTAACTATTTGGAAAAAAAAAAAGACAAAACTTCATTTCTGGTCTGGTATAAAAGTAACATACTTCCCATAGAATGTGCAGGTGATTGCTGCCAGATCATTTAAGGAAATGCTTTATATGGGTTCTGGTAAACATATCTCAAGAAAGAAAGGTCTTGGAAAAAGAGTGCAAGGGATAAATATCTAGACTCAAATTCATCATATCTTTTATTATAAGCTAGCTGACCTGAATTCTTAAAAGATAGTTAGCACATTGTTTAGAGTATTGTAAAATTGTTGAATCTATTATTTCTGTGTATTTTATCAGGAGCAATTTTTCTGTAGCACATCTTCTCTTTACTTCTTGTTATATGAACTCCATGCATTGTCTACTGTAGGTCTTAACCACTCACCTGGGCAGCTGTCCTTCACCCACAGGAAATTTGTAGCTCTGTCACATCAATACAAGTACCTTCTTGTATGTTATGGTACAGGGAAAGTGGCAGAGCTTAAGCATCAGATATATACAGATCTCATGCCCTTACTTGGAAATGACACTTGGCCCTTTTGTTTGGGCTTTCCTTGACAAAGTAGTCATATACTTACCAAAGTATAAATCTGCTCAAGGTGTGTCCTGAGGGAAAATGACCACATAGCCTTATCTCTACATCTAAAAACTACATTCCAATGTTCAAATTTACATATAAATAAGCACTAATTATAAGACTAATTTAAAAGTGAGTTCTTTCCAATGAGTGTATCACTTACTTATATAATTAATATTTATTTTTTTGTCTGTCAGGGCAAAAAACTATACAACTAATGCCTGATCTCAAGAACAATATGGGCAAACATCCCTGAGAAATACCCTTACGGTATTAAATCTAATGAATGATTTGGTGATTCAAAAGGTTGTAACAGGATCTACTGTGTACAGTATTTGGTAGACTCTACCAAATACTTGCTCTTGTGGTATCATTCACTAGAACATGTGGCAAACACTTTCTTAGTGTTTTGTTGTTGTTTTCTGGGTAAATATCAATGTATATTCAATAGATTGCCATTCTGATAAAACTGTGTCATGTTGCTATTCTCTATCCTTTTCTTGATTTTCAGTTTTTGTCTTTAATATGAATTCTTATTAAATTCATAAACAGGTTTTTGTTGATTTGATTATTTTTCCACTGCAGTGATGCTGCGCTTCCATTCTTTTTCATCAGAACTTGTAGTTATCTTTACATTTTTAACTAAGAGTCCCTTTATTTCTACAGCCATGCATGGTGAATGTTAGAGAGACAGTCAACTGGATAAAACAGAATGAAGTGACTTTGGTGATAGGGTTGTAAATGTAGTTACTGGATTTGTGGTATTTAAAATATATGCCAAAATGTCCCGAGTTTAAGTATTCTTAGAGTAACAATAAAAAAATCAGCTTCTAAAAAATATTTTCTTTGAAACATTTCCTAACGTATAAATGTAACAGTGCTAAGAAAGTGAATGAGAACCTATGAATAATATCTTATGGAGACTTACTGTTTTTCTTTACTTTTATTTTGTCATCTCATTTTAATTTCAGAAAGAAGGTAGAATGACTTTTAAGCTATTGACCTCTCCTCTCTTTTATGTTACTTTCTCTCTTCGAAGGACTGGATTGAAGTGCATATCCTTAGGTATATACCACTTATTTCTGACATTTCAGCATTCATTTGATAGATTAATGTATAAAATTGTTAGGGTTGATTTCTTTTATTCCATGACTTTTGACTTAGGCAGATAGTTGAAGAGATGTTTCCTATAGCTTTGGTAATAATTTTAAGAAACTTACTGATAAGTTGATAAGGTAGTTTGGGGAAGGATAGCTTCTTCAAAGCTGGATTTCAAACATCTAAATCCATAAAATTTTTTTGATTGACTAACTGATTTTCAACATTATATTACTGTAGAAACTACTGGCTGCCATCATGGTTTCTGAATTAATCTGATTCATGTTTTGTCCTTTTTAATATACTGTGGTTGGCTAGATGAAATTAATTTTTTAAAATCAAACTGATTCTGAGTTTAGGAATGAAAGCTAGCTAATAAGATCAAACACATTTTAAAATATGAATTGTAAAGCAAAAATTAATTTTAAATTATACCACTCAAATATGGATTTTATGCATTGATTTCCATGAATACAGGATTATGACTTTCATTGGAGTTCCCAATAGCTATCTCATGTCTTGGCAAATATGGATTTTATGCATTGATTTCTATGAGTACAAGGTTATGAATTTACATTGTAGTTCCCAGTAGCCATCTCATGTCTTGGCAGATATTATGTGTTCAACAAATGTTTGATAGATGAATGAATCAGGACACAGAACATATGGAGGTGAAAAAGTCACTTCATTTTCAAAGTCACCTTCAAGTTCAGAAAAGCATTGATATTATACAGCTTCTCTATCCAGGTCAGATCCCGAATCATAGCTGGATTCTATGGGCGTGTATAACTACTGCTGAATAAAATAAAATGTAAGCAGCAAGTTTAAGCGCTCTCTCTCTCTCTCTCTCTCTCTCTCTCTCTCTCTATATATATATATATATATATATATATATATATATAACTTAAATATATATCCATCTATATATCTATATGTCCTAAATTTTCTATTGCTGTGTAATAAATTACCACATCTGGACAGCTTAAAACAATATCTATTTATTACTTCATAATTCCAGTAAGTGAGAAATCTGGGCAAAATGAGGCTATATACTCTGTTCATGTCTCAAGGGGCTGAAATCAAGGGGTCTGTTATGGTTGTGATTTTGGGGGCCTAAGATACTTTGTCCATTTTACTGCCTAGTGGTAGAACTCAAGAAAGTTCTCTTATGTGACAGTTAATCTGGATTGTCAATTTGATTGGACTAGAGATTCCTAGAACTAAGTGATTTCTGGGTGTGTAAATGCAGGTGTTTTGAGCATGTAGGACAGCAAACCCATAGGAGACACCCACCATGAATGTGGCCAGCACTCTCCAATAGGTTGGGTCAAGATGGAACTAAAGGTGGAGGAAGGACACCCTGTAGGTACAAGCTTGAGTCATTGTTGTCATCATCTCCTTCTTCTTCCCCTCCCCTCCTCCTCTTCTTCCCCTCCTCCCCTCCCTCCTCCTTCTCCTCTCATCATCCTCCCCTCCTCCTCCTCCTTCTCCTTCTCTTCCTTCTCCTCCTCCTCCTCTCCTCCTCCTCCTCCTCTTCCTTATTCTTCTTCGGTGCTGGAGATTGAACCAAGGGCCTTACACATGCTAGGCAGATGCTTTACCACTGAGCTACATTCTCAGTTCTCATTTCTTCTGGAGCAGGTACTTTGATTGCTCAGGCCATTGCCCTAAGACATGGAACTCCAGATCCTTTCCTCTTTCAACCTGGTCTCTGGCCTGTGGTTCCCCAGAGAGTTTACAGGCCATCAGTTGTAGATTGGACCTGCATCACTTGTCTTTCCTGTTCCGAGCTTCTTGGACTGAGCAGTTAATTGCTACCCTGGCTCTGCAATGTTCAGATGGCCTTGTGAGACTATCCAGCTTTTGATCCTGTAATCCAGTCTATTAAATATGCTTTTGTAATCCTGCATATTTTGTTGGTTTTGTTCCTCTAGAGAACCATGACTAATATATCTTGGTATCTTCATGCCCTGATTAAGGTCATTAGAAAACTTGAACAACTCAATCTGGGCAAGATTGTAACTGACCAAAATCATTTAGAAATGAAGGTTTAGGTCAAACCACCAGGTAAAAAATAACAAGTTGGGGTGCTTGTTGACGAAAAGGGAATTCAGAATGGGTAGTATAAAGGGAATATAAACACAAATATCAGCTGTGAAAAATGATCAGTTAGAAAAACAGGGACTATAATTATAATGTATATTCCTTTCCTACTTTGTTTTGTATTTGTGTGTGTGCATATAAGTGTGTGTGTATACAAATATGTACACACACATGTATACATAGCAAATATCTTCTTTTTCTCTTATCTTCTTGTTAAGCAGCATAAACTATATTGACTGTGTATCAGCCTTTAAATATGGTTAACTACATGTAGTATTTAAGTTTCATGATATCAGTAGAGTTAAAACCACTCAGGACTTTGCTTCTCTTCTGAGGAAGGATTAGTTTTATGTTGTTGTTGCAGAAAAATTATAGCATGCTAGATAGACTTATGATATTATTATTTTATTTATTCGAAAAGAAATATGTGCATGTGTATCATTTTATATGTCATGTTGAGTGGGTAAAGGACTGCCCATAAAGTTTGTAACACATCATTTTTGGGGAATCTCTGGAAGCATGTTTCCAAAGGACACTTACATTTGAATCAGTAAAGAGTAAATATCCACCTTCATCAATACAGCTGTGCATACCAATCAATTGAGGGCCCAGATGGAACAGAAATCCAGTGTAAATGACAAATGTTCTGCTGAGCTGTGGCATCTCTCCTCTCCTATCCCAGACATTGGAGCTCCTGGTTCTCTGGCTTTTGGACTCCAGGACTTACATCAGAAGTCCTCTTCCTTTCCCAGTAAGTTCTTAGGCCTTTGAACTGAATTTTACCCTGGCTTTCCTGGTTCTCTAGCTTGCAGATGGACAATCATTTATGGACCAATTCCCATACTATATTCCTGATTATGTTTCTAAATGTGTATCTCTATATCCTATTGGTTCCTCTTGAGAATTCTCAACGGGGGGGACACAACATTAAGAAAATGGCATATTTGTTCTGTATTTTTCCTTTGTCTTTCATTCCTTGCAGCTCTCAGAATCATTGTCTCAGTGCATAAATCAGGTAAAATTATGACAGCAATTTTGCAGCTATTTGATTCATTGAATATTTCTCTAATGAATTGCAGTGAAACGAATATTAACCTTATGATTATATAAATAATTATAAGACATGCATATCATGTTTAAACAAATGTTTTTGTATATCACATTAAGACAAATGTTTATCTTCAAGCCACAGCATTCTAGACTATATAATGTATATGCCTTTATAGAAAAAATATTTTAGAACTTATAAATTATGTTTTTAAATTATGTGTCTATACAGATATTTTAAAATCCATTGCCTCTCACCATTAGGTATTTATTATAAATAGAGTGTTTTTGAAAGTCCATTGGATAATTGACTCCATTGGCTTGAGGAATCATGAGGAAAATCACATGTAACAGATCTCAGGGAAATGGAAACACACATATTATTTAGGGATGATGAACATTACATTTCATGTAATTCTTTTTTTAAAAAAATGTTTATTTTTTAGTTTTAGGTGGACATAATATCTTTATTTTACATTTATGTGGTTCTGAGGATCGAAACCAGTGCCTCATGCATGCTAGGCAAGCACACTACTACTGAGCCACAACCCTAGCCCACATTTCATGTAATTCTTATAACCAACATTTCTCTTGTCTGTTGCTTATTGTCAAAACAACATAAAAATCATATAAATGTAAATCAAAGACATGATTCATTCTTACCATCTCCAAAAAATATTCCCACTGTTCATATTTTACCTGTAGTTGGTCATTATTTGTCCAAATGGTAATAAAACCTTTATTATATTGTAATTATTACTTATAAAATTCTAATTAATTTATTATTATAAGTTTCTTATTTTGCTTTTTTACACATTATGCATTTAGTATTTTCTATTTATTCAACACTATATCAACGTCTATCAGCTGGGTACCTACTCTGTTCCATAAGTTCTTGTTTATTAAGATAAAGATTACTAACTTTTCATTGCTTTCAAGTAATTCCTTGTGTAATAAAGAAATTGACATGAAAACAAAATGCATATTTATTTTAATAAAGATCGTATTGCAGTATACACATTGCAAACCTAAGACAAACTAGAGAATAATACATTTTAACACAATATTTATAACTATGTAATTTTAAAGAATGTTAGTTATATTATTGAACACAAAAAGTAAATTAGAAAATTGCTGATTTAATGAATTAAATTGTCTTAATCCAGTAATTAATATTCTTACACAAATTAATTAAGTATAAAATTATAGTCAGTACTTAGCAAATGGGTGGTTTAAAATAAAATGTGCTATTGGGATGGGCTGAATGTTCATGTTTCCCCCAAGATCACAAATTAAAACCCTAAACCCTAGTATGATGCTAATAGGAGGTTGGCCTCTGAGAAGTAATAGGTTTAAATCAGGTAATGAAAGTTAAGTTAGTGTCCTATAGGCAGGCAAAGGGACTGGATTTCTTTCCCTTTCTTTCCCCAACATTCTCCATCTGATCTCTCCCAAATGTGGATATAGCGAGAAACTGGCTATGTGCAAATCAGGAAAGTGGATCCATACCAGGAACCAAATTGACCATCACTTTGATCCTAACCTTCCCAAAACCCTAATGACTCTGAGAAATAAATATATTTGGGAGAGGGTCCCAGGGATTGAATTCAGGGACACTTGACCAATGAGCCACATCCCCAGCTCTATTTTGTATTTTATTTAGAGACAGGATCTCACTGAATTTCTTAGCACCTCACTTTTGCTGAGGCTGGCTTTGAACTCATGATCCTCTGCCTCAGCCTCCAGAGCCACTGGGATTATAGGCATGTGCCACTAGGCCAGGTAAATATCTGAGTTTTAAGCAAATCACTTATGATATTTTATTATAGCATCCCTGTCTCACTTAGATAAGTTTGGGAAAGCTGTTTTAAGGATGCGTGTGTGTATGTATGTGTATGTGTGTGTGTGTATATATATTGCATAGTGGAATGTTCAGCATTCTTTGATCAAGAGGGTTCTTTTATATTTTTACATGAGTCATATCTTCATCTAAACTCCAGTGTCCGGAGGGACCATCTGTTCAAGAAACTAACCCGAATGGAGTAGTAAGAGTTAAAGTGTCATAGTCATGGGCTCCCCTGTGTTCATTGGAAAGAAATACCTCCTGTTTGTGTGCCTAGAAGCTGAGCTGGGCGACGAGGAAGAGGGCAGCTCTAATGTCTGCCTGTCAATGATGCTGACAGGCATAAACGGGCTAGGTTCTCAACCATTCTCAACTCTGATGCAAAATTCCTGTCAAGCCAGGGAACAGGAACAAGATACATTGACAGATATCACCAACAGCAAGGTATGAACAATCCCCCACAGGCCATAGGCTGTCTGTCATAGCTTTCTGAGGGAAAGCAAAAATGGGACTAGCAAGCCTGGCACATGTCATCTACTTTATGTACTTATTAAGACACAGCCACCTGGGCAAACTGCCCATGAGACCCCTGAATTTATCTGAGCCAGGAGAGCTTCCTATTTCATTTTCTTCCTGAAAGGAGTAAAATATTTTCTCTAAATGACATTATTTATATTAAAACCTTCTTTACTATAAGGACAATAAATTTAACATGTAAGAAACAGAAGGATTTTTCTTTTTCAAATCCAAGTTAAAGGTAGTTTACATTACAAACTTGGCAAAAAAAAAATCTAAAATTTCAGAGCAGACATTTCTTTAGTTAACAAAAATATTATTTTGTTTGTATTCCTCAAGTTTAATTTAAACAATGTACTATAGAAAATAGCCTAAAGGAGAAGTTGAGATATTCTGATAACAGATTGCAATTTATTATTTTGTACTCTAACTGAATTATAAATATATCCTTTCTTTTACCATGCTTTTGTATAGAATGATGTTTTTTTTAGTTAAAAATGTAGTGCTTAGAATTAACAATGCAATACATTGTTTTAATTTTGTACAGGACCAATAATCTGTTCCTAAGTTACTGTCTGAATCTGCATTTGTTGTTGCCTACTGAATAAAATTTCTAAGTTTTCAATTCATTAGATCAAAGTCTATGACACTTTCTTTCCATTTATTATTTTGGGATGCTGGGAGGAATGCAAATATATATATATATATATATTTGCAAATATATATATATATGCAAATATATATATATTTGCATATATAATGTGTGTGTGTGTATATATACACACACACACATTCTGTTGTACAGAAAATGAGTGGAAAACTGTGAAGGAAATTGAGGTCCTTTTGGTCTTTAGGTTTTAAGGCACTTGTTTTTCCATGCATGAAGAGAAGTTGAAAAATGTTATTTAATTAATCTGATTGATTTTCGAATTGAACAATAGTCGCTATATTATACTTGGAAGCTATCTCCCCTCTAGGCACAAGTGAAATTCAGTCTCATGTATTAAATTACCATGATACTTTCGCTAACTTTAATCTGGAATGCCACTTGGATTCTTTTTTGACTTAAAGGTATCAAGTGCTTTGGAAAATATCACGAAAAGGTGTCTTCTCTCATTATGATTATGATTAGTTTCAAATTATGTATTTTTGGCATGTTGAGCATGTAAGTGATGTCATGTTTTCCTCAGCTCATCCATTCCGGAGGCATGTAATGAAGATTTGTCTGAACATTTAGTTATGTCATTTAAGTTGTTTGGTTATAATGGTATTCACCAATGTTCTTTAGAATAAAGTTACTCTATTCCTATTTATAATAAATAATTTTTAGGAAGCTTCTTTGTGTAAACTACAGTCTTCATTAAAGGGAGGGGGACTACTAAATTACGCACATCTTGAGTGTATAATATTTTTCACAATTATACATGAATATGTTACACTCCAATACACATATGAAATATCTAATCACCTAAGAAATTCTTTTATTTTCTGTCTTACTCAAACATATTAAAACATTCTCTTCACCACAGGTTAACTTTACCTATTCAAGAAATTCATTTGAATGAAAACATGTATTATATCCTCCTTTGTTTCTAGCTATTTTACACATTATAATGATTTTTGACTAATTTATTCTCTTTAATGAATATTACTCATTTTAGTGCTGAGTAATATTCCATCAGATGAAGACAGTGCAATTAGCTCTCCATTCTCCTGTAGATGGACTTTGTACAGTATTAAGTTCAGGTATATTATAACATTATAGGTAAAGTTGATGCAAATGTCCATGATGTTTTGGGGGCATCTGTTTTTATTTTTCTTGGGTAAATATTTAAGAGATTTCTTTCTGAGTGATAGGTTAATTACATGTTTACTTCTATTATAGATCACTCATCAATAATGGGTGAGTTACTTTCACACTTCATTTTCTTGGTTTATTCATGTTTATACAATTATTGGTTCTTTATTTTCGTGCATTCAAGTCATTCAATCATTTGCTAATTGGAATATTTTTGCCTATTCTTTAGTGAATTGAGTGAGTTTGATTTTCCATAAGTTAATTTTTTGTCAGATAAACATTTGTAATTTATCTCTGTTAGTTCATTCTTTGTTCCAGTTTTTTGTGATATGTACAATGGCAGAAAATTTTTAATATTTATAAATTTTAGCTCAATGGTTTTGTATTATTTGTTTATTTTATAGAAATCTTTGCTACTAGTTAGTAACTTTAATTTCATGTCTGGTCCTAGTAATTTAATATTTGAAATTTTACATTAAGTCTTTGGCCCACCTTAAACTATCATGTGTAATGTGAAGTAGGGGATGTGGCTCATTCTTTGTGTCTTTTCCCAGCTGATATTTCAAGTTTTCTAGCACTGTATATTAAGAAACTTATTTTTTTGTTGCTGGGCTTTGAACCCTGGGCTATGTGCATGTTAAGCATATGCTCTACCACTGAGCTATGCCTTCAGGCCCTACACTATTGATTACTGCAATTTATTGCATAATTGATGTCCTGCTTTGTTCTTTTTCAAGAACACTTTAGGTGTTTTGCATTTCTATGGATGTTTTAGAAACACTTTGTCCATTTCTCTAGAGATGTTCTGGAATAATGATTTAGATTCCATTGAGCTTATACATTACTTTGGTTAATTGGGCACAATAAAGACACTGAATATTTTATTAACAAACTATATATAATTCCATTTTTTAAATTAACTTTTTAAAGAAATATTTTTGTTTTTATTTTTGCTATTGTGTGCTTGATTTTAGTTTCAATGTAGACATTTTGCAGTTTTTAAAAAATATTACCTAGAATCTTATTTTAATAATGTTTAATAATTTTTTCAAATGTTTAATACTAGTCTGCAAAGAATGTGATTGTTTTAGTCAGTTTTTTTGCTGCTGTGACCAAAGATCTGACAAGAACAATTGTAGAGGAGGGAAAGTTTATTTGAAGGCTCAGGGTTTCAAAGGTCTTAGTCCATAGAAGGTTGGCTCCATTCCACAGGGCTCATGATGAAGCAGAACATCATGGCAGAAGAATGTGGCACAAGGAAGAGGCTCACATGATGATCAGAAAGCAGAGAGAGAGAAAAAGTTCCTCCTTGCCAGATGCAAATATATACCCCAAAGCCACACCTCTAATTCCCCACCTCCTCCAGCCATATTCCACCTGCCTTCAGTTATCACTCAGTTAATCCCACCAGGAGATTAATTCACTGATTGAGTTAAGACTCTAGCAACTCAATCATTTTTCCTCTGAACCTTCTTGCATTGTCTCACATATGAGCTTTTGGGGGGACACCTCACATCCAAATCATAACAGTAATTGTATTTTGTCCTTATATAGAGTGCCTTGCTAATCTCATTTATAACTCTACAAGATTTTTGAATGTTCCTTAATGTTTACCAACTAGATCATTACATTATCCATGAATACATAGTTTTGCTAATTTTTCCAATAACAATTTTATTGTCCTTCTTTATCTCATTGCTAAGCCATCAATCTGATGTTCCATAGACAGGTGAGAGAGGATATGCAGTGATTGTTTCTTACCTTAGAGGAAAAGTTTGATGCTCTCTGTAGGTTTTTCATAGGCATCCTCCTACACCCCAGGGGAGTTTGCCTTTAATGCTAATTGCATCTCTCTCTCTCTCTCTCTCTCTCTCTCTCTCTCTCTCTCTCTCTCTCTCACACACACACACACACACACACATACACACACACACGCACACACCGCTTTTTTAATATGGATAACTACTTAATTTTTGTCACATGTTCTTTCAGAATTTATTAAAATATATGTGCCTTTTTCCTCTTATCTTGTTATTATGGTAAATTATACTGATTGATTTTTAAATGTTTCACAACTATGACTTGATTTGACTCACTGATATTTTTGTGATGATGGATGTCTAAGTTTATGAGGGATGCTGGAGTCTATCTTTCTTTATTCACAGTGCTCTTGCCATGTTTGCATTGGGGTTATGCAGATTCAGAGTGGAGGATGGCAATTGCTCACTCCTACTCCTTATGATAAAGGAGTGTGTGGGACTGCAGCTGCTTCACGAATAAATATTTGACAGAATTCACTAGGAAAAATAGAGCTTTCTATTTGGGAATAATTCAATAGTGGATTAAATTGATTGAATGCTTATACAGCTTGCAGATTTTCTATTTTATCTGTGTCAAGTTTGACAAGTTGTGTTTTTCAAACAATTTGCCCATTTTATCATACTTGTCTTATTGTTGTCAAAAAGCTCTCATAATATTTCATTATTCTCTCTCTCTCTCTCTCTCTCTCTCTCTCTCTCTCTCTCTCTCTCTCTCTCTCTCTCGGGTCTGGAATGATGGCAATCTTTTATTCCTGATTTCCTGATATTGCTGATCTACGCTAATTTATAGCTTATCTTTCAATCTTTTATTTTCAAGGAAGGCTAAGATTTGATCAAGTACATTAACCTTTTCAGAGAACTAAAGTTGGGATTCTCTCCAGTTGCATACATTTTCTTTTGCTTTCAACAATTTTAACAGATGAATAAAAATATAAAAATTACTCATATTAATGTAGCATTGTGTGATATTTTAATACATGTACACAATGTATCATCTTTAAATCAGGCTAAACATATATACCTTCTCATATTCATGTATTTACTGCTTAAAATATCCAAAATCCTTTATTCTAGTTTTAGAAATATTTGATGTATGATCACTACCTACAATGTGCCACAGCACAACAGCACGTCTCAACCATAACTGTAATGCAATACCCAGTGATCCACTTTTACTTATCCTTCCTATTTTCCCCAACCTCTGGAAATAACTGTTGGACTATCAACTTCTGCATGATCCTTTTTTTTAGATTTCACATATGAATGAGATGATGCAAATCTTGTATGTAGTAAATTTCTAATTCAATTCTTTTTGACCACAAAATATAAAATGTGTAATTTTGATTGTTAGAAATGTAATGTTTATATTCTAGCCTCACAGTCTGGTTAGGTAATAATTACTTAGGGAATTAACTCAAATATTTCTAAATTGCTACTTTTTAACTACTGAGAGAAATATTTATAAATTCTGAGGATTGTATTCTTTATATAGCTTTATTTCTGTCAATTTTTACTTTTTTGTAATTATGTTATTAGATACACATATTTCTGAATGCTATGTATTTACAATGAATAGATCATTTTATTATTATACCACTTTATTCTTTATCTCTCAAATCAGTTTTTTTCCCTGATATTTCTATTGCCATATCAGTCTTCTAAATATTACTATTTTTAAGGTCTCTTCATTCATATTTTGACTGTCAACATATGTGCCTTTTAAATTTAAACATGTCATTCTTATGTAATGTGTGCTTAAGTACTACTTTTAATTTATTCAGAAATTATGTTTTGAAATTAGATAATTTATACTTTTTATTTAGGTAATTGTTACTAATGATTGGATTTATGTCTACCATTTTAAAGTTAAAATTCCACTTATCCTGTCTCTTTCATTGTTGATGTTGTTGTTCTTAGGTGTCTTTACCTCACATTTCATGTCTTCTTTGGGGAAAATATTTTGTGTTCATTTTTTTGGTGGTGATGGTGATCGAACCCAGGGGCTTGTGCACACAAGGCAAGAACTCTACCAACTGAGCTGTAACCCCAGCCTTCTGTGTCCATTTTAATCACAATTGTTTTTTCTGAAGCCTTTCTTGTTATACCTCTTTAATTCATTTTGTTATTTACCTAGGGATTGAAATCTGTCTCTTTAACTTATAACTGTCGAATTAAAGTTAATATTCACTATTTCACATTAATTTTATGAGCTTAAAACTATGCAGTCTTATCCCTACTCTTTGTGCTCTTCTTCAATTTTTGTTGGGATAAATGTTATCTACACATGTTGGGGACACAATAGTATTCAGTGACTTATCATATTTTTTTCTTTAGATTTATATTTTTATCTGGAATATTTTCTTTGAGTCTAAAAAACTTCCAGAGCATTTATTGAGTGAGTGGTCTGCAGGCCAATTATTTCCTTGTTTTGATTGTTTAAAACTGTTTTTTATTTTGTTGTTATTTTGGAGAAAGTATTTTTCCTATAAATAGAATTCTAATGTTAATGTTTTCCAGAGCTTTTAGGATATAATTCTTATAACTTTCTTTTGATTGGAAGTTAAATGTTCATATTTTATGTTCCTTCTATGTAAAATGTGATTTTCTGTGGCAATTTCCAAATTTTCCAAATTCCAAGTTTCTGTTTATGTTACAGCAATTTGATTTGATTGTGATATGTCTTAGGTTTTATTATGCTTTTAGTATGAATAGCTTAGGGTTTTCTTGAAATTGAGGGAATTTTTAGCCATAATTATTTCAAAAGTCTTCTTCTCTGTTGTTTCTTTCTTTTAAAGTGCAACTACAGATGTGGAACCTCTTTAGCTATATCCCACAGGTCATCTTCTTTGAATTTTCTTCTCTTTATTGCTTGATTTCTATTGTTATGTCTTTATGTTTTATTGATATTTACTTGTTTTGTTTGAAATCTGTTATGAGGTTGTTCAATATTGTAATTTTTAGTTCTACAGCTTCCATTAGATTATCTTATAGAGTTTCAATTTGTTGAGAGTCATGGTCTATTTGTTCTTTATAACAAGTTTTTTTAAGAGCTTGAATGACTATACAGAAACTTCTTTAAGATGGTCCCTTGCTCATCTCAACATCTGGGACAATTCTAGTGCCTAGGGTTTTTTCCCCATTTGGGGTCCGTTGGTTATCTTGTTTTATCTCTAATCTTGAAATTTTATTGTTGTCTTCCTGTCCTGCATGAAGTATACTAATCTTCTTTGATCTTTCATTTTTTTCTCTCCTTATTTTCCAGCTATTTTGACAATTCTAAAGTTTCCTGAAATCAGATAACTGTCCAAATGGGTTCTAGACACTTTGCACTAAGTGAATTGAATTGTTTCAATAAAAATGTCATAGAGGTTTTATCCAATTACATTTCTTTATTCAGTGGTCTACTGCCCTCCACATTTGACCTGAATCTATAGATCTCCCCCTTTTAAAATATTTTTGCTCATGTTTTACCTGATGGTCATAATGATTATCTTAGAGATCATTATTCTGATGCAAACTACTTTATCTTTATTGAAACTAGAACTCAAGTCTATTTTCTGTTAAGTACTGCTGAATTCTCAGCAAAATATGGGTTTCATAAATGTTTAAATGACAGTAATATATTGGTAAAATTCGAAAGACAAATAAGTTGCTTCATAAAATCAAATATCAGGTAGGTTTAGTACAAATGCTAACAAATAATCATCTTCATAAAGCAAATAGAAGTTTTTTATTGTGATGTCAAGTAAATGCTATTTTCAAATCAAATATAATAAGCAGCTTATGAAGAAAAATAATATGCCAATGAGTACAGTCTAAACAACATTTAAAACTTTGCTCTTATCATTGATTCCCTTTAAGAATCATAAACATACTCATGCCTTGGATTTATTATAGAATGTTCAGAGACCAATAAATTTCATAAACTTGCCATTCAATTTTGTTCTCAGATCTACAGACATTTATTGAGCTTCATTGTTTCAAAATAAGTTCTAAAAATATTTCATAAGCCTGATAAACATTCTCAGACAAGCATTTTTTGAGGGTCAAAAAAATTTAGACACCACTGAAAACGGTGGTGATGTTGCTATAAATAGAAAAATAGTGTAAGTTTCTATATATTCCTTTGTTGCAAGACAAATAAGTCAAGAAAAAGATATAAAAAGCAAAAAGATCAGAAAGTGATAGAGTCATTATTATTCGTATTGAACTGATTGTGAATGTAAAAATCCCTGTGCAATATATAAGTAATTTCTAAAAGTAATAATCTAGTTTAGCAAATTCATAGACTATAAAGTGAATATATTAAATAAATTTCTGTATGCCAGCTATGAGCAAAAAATGAAAATTAATAGGCCTATTAACTACTGTATCAAAATATTAATTATTTAGGGAAAAATTCTAACCAATACTCGGAAAACATTGAACTTGAGTATCAAAACATTGCTGATATTTTATTAAATAGAAAGATATATAATGTTTATGGATTAGCTGTTTTAATATTCATAAAACACCTGATCTCAGTATATATAACCCTCTATAAATTTAAAAATTTGGTAGCACTTAAAAAATGAATTCAAAGAATCTTAGAATATCCAAACATGTTTGAGGGAAAAAAAAAGTCAATGTTGAAGAATTTATACTATCTAGTTTTTAGTCTTAGAATAAATCTACCAATAAAATATGGTACTGAGGTAAGGACAGGCAAACCCATTGATGGAATAGAATTGAGTATTCTAAATAAACCCACCCAGATAGGACCTTTTCATGTATGACCATAGTACTAGTAAATCCAATGTGGAAAATAAAAGTATTTTCAATCAATAATGTATGAATGCTATATTAACTTGAAGAAAACACTCAAAACTTTTATCCATGTATTCTCAAAAGAATGTTCAAGGTGAGTACTACTCATTGAATATTTGTGGTTCATAAAATTCATAATCTGAAATCCCAGTGCTCAGTGTGATAGAGTTAGGAGGTGATGCCTTTGAAATGCTATTTGGTCTGGAAGACAGAATCTTCATGACTAGAATAGTACTCTTATAAAAAGAGAGAGCTTGCTTTTCTCTCTGTCTCACTTTTCCTCCATGTAAGAATATGAGAAAGTGTATATCTATAATCCAGGAAGCTGACCCTAACTCTACAAAAGATTTGAAGGCACCTCATTCTGGAACTTCCTAGACTCCAGAACTGTGAGAAACAAATGTCTTTTGTTGAAGCCATCTACACTATCGTGTTCTATTTCAGAAGTCTTATCTAAGATAATAGACCATAGAATTAAATACTAAATCTATAATTTAAAAAAAAGAAAAACAAAGCTTCTAGAAGAAAATAGGGATATCTTTGTCACTTAGCATAGGTTAAGGGTATATTTATTTATTTATTGGAAGGAAACAAAAAAACATAGATTCAAAACTGGTAAATTGATCTTTATAACTAAAAGACAGTGTTAATAAAATAAATGAATAAGCCACAGAGTGGAAAAGAATAATTGTAACTCATATTTAAGAAAAGTTTAATATTCAAATCATAGAAATAACTCCTACAAAAAAATCCCCCAAAGTGATAAAGGAGTTGAAACACAGTTTACAAAAGAAGAATAACAAAAAAAAATGTAGATACGTCAGCAATATCACAGGATTCACTGATTAAAGTTGCTAAAATTAAAAGGACTGCTAACAATATAGACAATCACAGAGTGTTCACTTTTGAGTAAAGAGGAAAAGGGGATGATTACAAAGAGAATCATGAACACTTTTTGGGAAAATGGAAATATCTGGTTTTTTGAGGTATGCTTATATCATTATGCTTATATAATCTCAAAACTCAAAAATAAATACAGAAAATTTAGGAAATTTTTATGTATTATATATAACTCAAAAAAAGCAAAAAATAAAAACCTATATTGTTATGTAGTATAAAACACTAGACAAAAAGTTAAATAAATCTTGAAATATTGAAAGAATGGGCCTTGGAATATTTTACTTGAATATCATATAAAAAGCTAATATTTTTATTATTATATCTTTGCTGAATGAGCATTTGTGGATGATATCTAGTCATTCAACTATGGACTATAGATAACTTGTGATTTATAGCATTAGTAAATTGATCAGTATATTCTTGTTTATTTCTTCTTTTCTTTTGACATTTCTATAGCACTTTAAAGTGGATTTAACCCATGGGTTTTAAATATATATTTTCTGATTTGAATTAGGAGATTAGCTTTGGTAGCATATTTAGTCAGGTAAGGTTATTGTTATGCTTTGGATGTGAGGTGTTCCCCAAAAGCTCACATGTGAGACAATATGAGATAGTTCAGAGAAAAATGATTGGGTTATAGAGTCTTAACCCAATCAGTGAATTAATCCCCTGATAAGGATTAACTGAAGTGGTAAGGTGTCCCTGGAAGAGGTTGGAATTGGGGCATGGATTTGGGACACATATTGTATCTGGAAGTGGAGTGTCTCTCTCTCTTTCTCTCTCTCTCTCTCTCTCTCTCTCTCTCTCTCTCTCTCTCTCTCTCTCTCGGCTTACTGATCATCATGTGAGCTGCTTCCCTCTGCCACACTCTTCTGCTATAATGTTCTGCTCACCTCAAGCCCGAGGAATGGGGCCATCCCACCATGGACTAAAACCTCGGAAACCATGAGCCCTCAAATAAAATTTTCTTCCTCTACAATTTTTCATGTTGGGTTCTTTAGTCACAGCATCAAAAACGCTGAATAAAACATTTATGAAAATGATTACAATACATTTTGGTATAAATATTTACTGTGTGTGTGTGTGTGTGTGTGTGTGCATGTGAGAGAGAGGGTGGGGGATTGAGGAGAGATTACCATTGGTAGGTAAGTAAGAAATATAGGTATAAGGACACTGTAAAGCAATTTGATATATAAAAACTTAGACCTTATGTATTTTTTTTTCTCCATTCTGGGGCCTCCTGATGAAACTGTGCGGGTAATTAAACCACTAAGACAAAAAACTATTAAGCAAACAATTTTTAAATAAATGAGAGAGGATTTGGTCATTGACATAGAAAAGGCAGTAAGCCTTACAATGGACACTTTTGCTATGTTTTCCGCCAATGTAAGGAATTAAAACAGATGTTCCCAGCAATAAGGAGAACATTATTGTGCGTGCTAGAATTTTTCTGGCATATGGGTGACTCCTTGTAATTCCTTGAAATAAATTAATCTGTATTGTTAATATCAGGGAGTGATATTTTTCTTTCTCTATCTTAACTAAAAGTTCCTCATGAGATGGGAAATGGACAAACTTACATACCAAGATGGAATATATAAGGTTTTAAAGGTTGACTACAGTTTTCAGAATCTCAGATTTTATTTCTATCTTAGACAATATCTAAAGGGATAGATTCATGGGGTTTTCTACAGGAAAATCCTGCCAAATCTAAGCTCTGCTCTTTTGTCAGCTCAATAAACATCTGTTAAGTTGCTTGTGCCTGCCACCAGCCTTTTACATTTTTATGCTTCCTTTAGCAATTTGATTTATCTCCCCCTATATATATTCTTTAACAGAATTTTCACTGATAGAGGAGATTCCTATTCTCTGATAAAATATAGAGCTCACTATTGCTGTAAACTGTCCTAGTGCTGAAGATGGCTCCACAAATGTATTTTAATTTGAGTTGGAAGAATACAAGAGACGGTGTATCTGTCCTTCTTTTCTTGATAATAATAAAATGGCAGAAACCTAAAATGGAATCTTCTAGAAGTCTGATTAAATGCTCCTTCACCATCCCATTATGCTTTATGCTTCTTGACATTGGCAGGAGGCTCAGGGTTCAGGTTTAACTAAATGACTATACTGATCTTCATTCTGTAACATTGTTCTTAGGACAGTGAAAAATAATTGAATTTTCAATGAGGAAGCATCTTAGCAAATCCCTCACGAGTCCATGTCTCGTTTGCTTTAAAAATAAGCATATATAACCTCAGAAACAGGCAAATTGGAAAGTATTATTTAAATCAGAATAGCTTATATTTAGTCATACCTAGTGGCTTATTTATTTCAAACATTAAACTATCAGAGATTATTAAATATTAACTACTTTTTCATTCATATACTCCACCTTTAAAAATGACTTTACATCTTTATTTTTATGAAGATAGACCAAATAAAGTTACTCTGTTTATAATTACCTTATAGTCAATATTCTGAATATATCTTGATTTTCAAGTCATTATATTTTATATAATAATTATATTTTTAAATTATTAACTTAGAAATATGACCATATTTGTTAGTTTGGTAGGTTTGAAATAACAAAAAGCACCGTCTGGGTAACTTAAGAGAATTTAATTTCTTATGAATTTGACATCAAAGTGTCATCAGAATTGATTTTCTTCTAGTCCTCTCACTATACTTTGTGGAGGGCCAATTTCCAGTGTCCTCATGTGCATTTCTTCTTTGTGCATCCATCCCTGGTGACTCCTTTTGTTTCCAAGTTTCCTTTCCTTGTAAGGAGAGGAGTCTTATTGGATTAGGGTCCATCCAACACACTCATTTTAATTTAATTACCTCTGTAAAAGCCCTATGTACCAATATAGTGTTTTGAGATACTTGGGGTTAAGTCAAGTTTGTGGGGAGGGACAGAGTTCAGTCCATTATACTAAACATTTAAATAACAATAGTAGCTTGGTAGAAATAGACAGGATGCCCACATAGAGTGTCTCAGAAAGAACATTCAATGGACATTCTTGAGGGTGAAGCATCATTATTGATTAAAATTTTAGTCGCTCTTTTCAATTCTGCAATGGGAGAAGATGACTTTAAAGGAGAAATTCAGCTGGACAGTTTCCTGGAAGCAGAGGAGTCACAGAAAATGCCACATTAACAGGCAGCAGTGGAAGAGAAACAAGGAAAACAATTTTTCAAAAACATCCAGAGTGATGTCTTTTCTTAGGGTAGACATAAATATAAAACACATAAAAATCAGCACAGTAAGATTCTAGTCCTTCCAAACCATGACTACTTATCTTCCCCAAAATGGTTTTCTAGCCATCAGCTCCTCCAAGAACATTCAATAATTTCTATTGCTATTAACAACACCAAAGATATAGACTACAAATGAAAAAGAAATAAGGAACAGAAGTGGAAAATGCAGATGAAAATCATTTATTCTCCAATTTTTTAACTGTGGACAGATGAAAAATGTCTTTACAGAGTAAGAGCAAAACATTAAGCACTTTATCACATAGAAAAGATATCAATAGGAAGCAGAACATAAGTGGGCAGGACTTAAGAGAGTAAAAATTTAAAACCATCAGAAAATAGGAGATGAAAATGAAATAGACACAAATGATACCAGACATAGATGAAAACATGAAATTGACCTAGCAAAATGAGCAACACAACAAAAAGACAATAGCTATAGATTTTTTTATTAAGAAAGAAAATTTTAAAATTTGGAAGATAGGAAAAGCAAATCATTCATAATGCATAACTAATGTTCTTAGTTTTAAAAAATACTAATGCCATGAGAAGAATAATTTTTAAAATTATTTTGAATAATATTTCTCTAACTTAAGGATTTGAATCTTCATATGGATAATACACATAATTCTTAGATAACTTTGACCAAGAATATTGAAAGCAGAGACATATGTCCACTCAAAATTACTTCAGGAAAATGAAAAAAAAAAAGAAGTATTTTTGTAAGTTAAAACTCAAGTCAGTTTAAAAGGTATACATATGTATTATGAGTTCCTCATAATATACTCACTGAATTTGCTGCAAATTTATAAGAAACTGAAATATGTTTCAACAGTTTAACACTCAACTAATGCACTTTTAGAAATGTAAAAGTAGCAGCCAAAGAATTTTGAAAATGCAAAACCTGAGAAAACTTATTACAATGAGTTATATTGGAAGGATCCCCACCTACAAGATAAATATGAGTGAAGCCAGATACTGGAAAATCTAAAAACCAATAGAAGAAATAAGATTGCTGTGAAAGAATGAAACATTTATAATGTAAGCACTGACTATCAAATTTATATATTTGTAGATACTGCTGCAGAAAGAATAGAAATTTTAAAGGTAAAAAATTATGCTTATTTCCCTGAACTCATAGCTGAAACTCAACTAATAACATATATGTAGGACAAATTAAGTCTCAAAAATAAAAAGTATATTGAATATCAAGAATGTAAACAAAAATTTAGTGTAACATATTGCAGTCATGGAAGAAAAGGTGTAATAATTTTATCATTGCCCATATGCAGGAATTAATGGAAACTATTATGAGAATTAGAAATTTGAGAAGTTATATTAGGAAAGAAGAGATATGCCAGGCGTAGTGGTGCATACCTGTAATCCCAGCAGCTCAGGAGGCAGAGGCAGGAGAACTGCAAGTTCAAAACCAGCCTCAACAATGGCAAGGTGCTTGCTAAACCAATCAGTGATACCTTGTCTCTAAATAAAAAAACAACATAGGGCTGGGGATGTGGCTCAGTGGTTTAATGTCTGAGTTAAGTCTCCAGTACCAACAACAACAAAACAATAAGAACAAAAAAGAAAAAAAAAGTGAGAGGAAAACCAAATGTGTTCATAATGAAGATTATTTAAGTACATCTTTTATTTTAATAAATATAAGTGGAATGACTTCAACTACTGAGCAAAAAATGCTAGTTTTCTGATTAGACCAAAAAATCAAACCAGCTCAGAGAGATACAGGTAAAACAAAAACAAAAAAGATGAGAAATGCAGCAATGAAATATGCTCTACCAGAAAAGTGACAAGCTCCGGAAACCTGACCAAGCATTAAATAAGTACCTGTATATGACATAATTATAATGAAGATATGACAAGTAATTTAATATCAAGTTTCCAAATAAAATCCATGGAAAATAAAAAAATATATAAATATATTGATGACTGAAAAATTTAATTATCTTCTTTCATTTTATGACAGAGTAAAAAAGTATGTTTTATAACACAAAGAACATAATACAGCAGATTATAATAATTAAAACATGTAAATGGTTTTGATAACCTATGAAACATTTACCAAATCAAACAAGATAACAAAGAACATCTCCAAGCAAAAACTTGATTACAAAATCAGAAAATGTGATAACACCTCTCATCTGAAAATTTAGGGGAAGAAAATACATCTCTCAAAATCTTTTGAGATAAGACAAAATCCAAATCTTAATTTTGAAATATCTATACAGTAATAACAATAAATATTTATATACAAAAATATATCTAAGAGCCAGTTAAAACAATTATATTTATATATATATATATATATATATATATATATATATATATACACATACATACACACACACATGCACTCTAATTGTTTGTGGGTTGATATATGGATAAATACAGATAAAAATATTAAGAATCAGGGCTGCTGTTGTAGCTGACTGGTAGAGCTTTTGTCTCACATGTGTGAAGCACTGGGCCAAAACCTCAGCACTTATGTTAAGATAAATAAATAAAGGTATTGTGTCCATTTACAGCTAAAATAGATTTTAAAAATACTAAGAATTTATTAAATTAATAACTGAGCCAACTCAAATGTATTTATAGAATAAATAAAATGCTTAAAGCACAAAAAGCAAATAAGGATAAAACATTAATTTTAATGAATTGAAGCATATCCCCAATGAAAACATATTTCAACAGTATATAAAATAAAAATAAATGTTACATTTAAGAGAAAATATACAAAATTTAAACTTCTAAAACTGGTTTTACAGTTTATTGTAGAAATAAAAATTGCTAGGAGAAGTCAGTAACAGAAAGCCAGAAATATGAGAAGTAAATAGTAAGCCTCAGTAATTATAAGAATGATAATACTGCATGAGAAGTTACACTCAAGAGAACGTAACAGAGCAAAAAGAATTTTTAGCAGAGATGTAAATTTATAAAATGACAAAATAGAATCTTTAATTGAATACATAAATAATAGACTATTCTAATAAATCATGATTAGATTACTTGCTACTTAGACAATAAATATGTTAGATTTATATCTCAGACCAAGATATATTGTAAATTTCTTCAATACTGAAACATAACAAAAGACAAAATTTATTAAAATAGAGCATAAGGAATTTAGGAAAATCCTTTACCATTTTGCCACAATACAAAATAAAATTACATTAAAAATATCCCTTACTCAAAAAATAAAAAATAAAAATCAATAAATATGTTGGAAAACAATACCATGCACAGTAGCTAATTTCTGTAATCTAGACTGAGTTCCTATCTATTAATCAGAAAGCACTTTAAAATATTAAAACGTAAGAATAATGTAGAAAGTTCACAGAGAAGGAACTGTGATTATTAAAATAGGAGATTACATTCCCTTATAAGAGAAAAAATCAAGTTTAGAAAATGACTTGTCACTTTTTGTATGCTGTAAATGTCATATTATTTTGTGCTAACAAGCTTTTTAGACAAATAGCATTCTTATATATTAAAGATCCAAATATAGCTTATGTTTCAAAAATGTCATCAGCCAAAGGTGTTAGTCTCAGATTCAGACAGTTTTCCCTGGCACAAGGCCTAATCCCTCTGTGTCAGGGTGGGTAGCCAAAGGATAGCAAATGGGCTAAATCCAGCATTCTGTCTGTTTTCTAACTAAAGTTTTGGTAAACACCATTTCACCCATAGGTTTTCCTAATGTCTATATCTGCTTTCTTTGTGGGACACAATGGAGTGGTTTCTGCAGAGATGTTATTCCCTTTGAATGTAAAAATACATGCCTTCTGATCCTTTATAGAAAGCATTTGCCAATCTGGATGAAGGAATGCTGTTTGCTTTCTGTAAGTCTCTGTTAAGTCACAGTTTTAGTCAGCCTTTTCACTGCTGTGACTTAAAGACAACCAGCACAATTGTACGGAGAAAAAGTTTATTTGAGGACTCATGGTTTCAGAAGTCTTAATCCATGTAAGGGTGGCTCCATTCCTCAGGGCTTGAACTGGGGTTGAACATCATGGCAAAAGAGTGTAGTGAAGGGAAGCAGCTCACATCATGGTGATCAAGAAGCATGTAGAGAGGTTTTCACTTGTCAGATACAAATGTATACCCCAAAGCCACACTTCCAATTCCTACCTCTCCAGCCACTCCCTACCACTTCACTTACTACTCAGTTAAACCCTATTGGGGATTATTTCATTATATACACAAAACCTAATCATTTCTCCTCTGAACCTTCTTGTTTTGTCTCACATGACCAAGCCTTAATATAACTAAGGAGCTACATTCATCAGGAATATTCCCTGCTTCTAAATCATTATTTTGGTGATGGGGAATTTTTCCAAATTTTTCAAACATGCCTTGTAGACTCTCAGTGGCCCTAGCCACGTTCTAGTTTAACTTCTCTGTAGTACAATGTAATTATTTCGATTAAAATGTGTAATACATGAACTTTTTGACTTGTTTATTCAATTTAATGCAGTTTATATCATCAGTGTATTCATGCATATGTGAGTGGAAATATGGCATACTAATGCATTTAAAAAATAATAAAAGTAGTTAGGTGTTGCTTCCACCATGATGGTTTATTCAGTTTTCCCAAACTGGGCTGCTGAGGAGATTGGAAAAAAGATGAACAAATACAGAAAACCAGAAAGCAGACCTCAGATGGAGGACAATTGACTCAATGAGCAGGCTCTATGCATTTATTTTATAGGCTTTTACACCAAAGGGATTCATAGAAAAAAAGTTATTTTAAAACAGAACCAAGGGAAAAGGCTCAATTACAGTTATCAGCTTGTGCCCACAATTCTCCACTCAGGCTGGCACCTGAACCTTAGATCATGAACTGATAAACTCTGTTTCAATCATGGAATTTCCCTTTGAATTGGGTGTCACCAGGCAACTGGGCAGAATTCTCAGCACCTTTATACTGCCAAACAACAAGGAAAGTGCTAGCCTCTTTCTCTGGGTTATTCAAAGGCTCATAATTCATTCACTGCTCCCAACATCTCCCCCTTTTTAAATTTTTAAATTTGTTTTAATTAGTTGTATGTGACAGTAGAATGCATTTATGCACTTTGATATATCATACATAGATGGGATATAATTTCTCATTTTTCTGAGTGTACATTTGCAAAATCATATTGGTCATGTAGTCACATGTATACATACAGTAATAATGTCTGTTTCATTCTACTTTCTTTCCTATTCCCACATCCCAATCCCTTTTTTCCCATCACTTCCCTCTACCTAATCTAAGGTAATGCTACTCTTCCCTAGTGCCCCCCCCACCTTAATGTGAATTAGCATCCACATATTAGAGAAAACATTCAGCCTTTGGATTTGTAGGGTTGGCTTATTTTGCTTAGCACGATATTCTCCAACTCCAACCATTTACTGGCAAATGCCATAATTTTACTCTTCTTTAAAGCTGAGTAATATCCCATTGAGTATATATACCACATTTTCTTTATCCATTCATCTATTAAGGGATACTTAGGTTGGTTCCATAGTCTAGCTATTGTGAATTGAGCTGCTATAAACATTGATGTCACTGTGTCACTATATTATGATGATTTTAAGTCCTTTGGGAATAAACCAAGGAGTGGGGTAGCTGGATAAAACGGTGGTTCCATTCCCCATTTTCTGAGGAATCTCCATACTGATTTTCATAACAGTTGCACCAATTTGCATTCCCACCAGCAATGTATGAGTATACCTTTTTCACCATGTCCTCACCAACATTAATTGTTGCCTGTATTCTTGATGATTGCTGTTCTGACAGGAGTAACAAAATCTTAGAGTAGTATTGATTTGCATTTCTCTAATTGCTAGAGATGTTGAGAACTTTTTTTTACATATTTGTTGATCAATTATATTTCTTCTTCTGTGAAGTGTCTGTTCAGTTCTTTAGCCTAATTATTGATTGGTTTATTTGTGTTTTTTTTAGTGTTAAGTTTATTCAGTTCTTTATATATCCTAGAAATTAATGCTTTATCGGAGGTGGATGTGGTAAAAATATTCCCCCAATCTAAAGGCTCTCTCCTCATGTTATTAATTGTTTCCTTTGCTGAGAAGAAGCTTTTTAATTTGAATCCATCTCACTTATTGATTCTTAATTTTACTTCTTTCATTTTAGGAATCTTGTTAAGAAAGTCAGATCCTAGGCTGATTAATTTTTTTATTTAATTAAATTTTTATTTAATTTAATTGGCTATTTGACATTCTCAGATTTCTTTCCAGAAGATACAGCATCTTGTTTTTATAACACAATAAATAATTAGTAGCAAAGATATATTTCCAAAAATGTACCATAGTGAATATGTTAACATATTCCACATATTAAAGTCATTTAAATCATGAAGTATTTGTTTAGCAGGCCATGCAGAATCCATAAACATGATGGTTAGAGACTTATGGCCTCCCTGCTTTTTGACAATCTGTCCAGGATATGTATCAGGTTTTTCAGTTATCCATATGTTGACAGGTTGGGATTCTGGGTTCTCAAAGGCTTCTTGACTTTCCAATGCTTCCTTCTCATCATCTTGTTCCTGGTTGGTGGGGTCAGGATCAACACCTCTGGCTGGAGCCCTAATTGCCTGAACCTCCATGATTATGTCAGGAGAGCTCAGGAACCCAGATAGGTCAAGCCACACTTTCTAGAAATATACACGCCTTTACCCCATTTTCACTGAATCTTGTCCATTTTGGGGGATACTGTGCCTCTTAAGTTCTATTAAAGATACTTAATATATTCTTTATTGTTGTTTCTTTTAAATGCCCAGAAATGGCCATACTTTGGTTATCCTGTTTTTGCTAGGTTGTCGAATTACCTTGTTCCTATATATTGTTAAGAATCTGCTGAGTTCCCTTAGGAGATCACTCTTGGAAATTTGTGAGCAGCCTCTTAGTCTCTTTAGTATCATCTGCCACAATGGGTCACTGTCTCCTTGATGTAGTGACTTCCCTTGGAAGCATCAGGGATGTCTCCTTCTCCAATGACCCTCCTCTTTTGCAGCATTTGCATTGGTTGCCTTTCTGTTTTACAGGGTCTCATGGATCCCCCTGATCAGAAGGTAATGTAGACCAGAGTTGCAAAGCCCTAATAGAAGTTCCCTTGCTCCATGGGTTTAGGCTGACTCATATGGTCAGAGCCAAATATTGGCTATTTTTTTCTTGACCTTTTCACTTTCTTAACTTTAATCTCCTTGGTCTTAAACATCCAGCAAGCTAGTTTAACCATTCTTAAAGAGTACTGGGTTTTAACTTTAATGTCTGTAACTTTACAGCCATTTATCTTTCTATTCATTTGGCGTCGGTATTAATACTGAAATTTAGTCTTACATTCTCTCTGTTTATAGATGATGGCCTATTATCTCAAATTAACTCAGGATGTGATATTGAAAGTTGCATTTCTACAAAGCACTAACAGACAACAGTTAAACTTTACAAGAAAAATACAAAATGAAATTAACAAGAGGAAAAATATTGAGTTTGTATAATAGATATAAACTAAGAAATATAATTTTTGTTATCTCAAATTTTTACTTAGCTATACAACATGTTTTTATTTATTTCAATAGCACAACAATTATTATAACAAAAGTATATTTTAACTTAATTTTAAATTAATTGAATGGTTATATTAACATGGAATATGATGACAGGCAGAGTCTTAGGTGAGGTGTCCTCTTCACAAATCTTATGTCAAGTATTTTATTTTTGAAACTGACTTTGGTCTCTTTTTTAAATATTATCTTATAGAAGTTTTATATATTATTTCTTGTGCCTACATAAATCAGTTAACACAACTTAATACCACATAAATCAAGCAAGAGAGCTTTTATCTCTTTGTGGGAATGTGGCAAGATGTTGTTACAACCCATATTGTCAAACTCTAAATAAACCTGCTTCTCTTTATTACATATTTTAAAAATGCATTTCAGTTTATATCTCAGTGTAGGGAATAACACAAGATTTTATGACTTATAACAGAGTATTTTTATCTAATTATAAAATATTAAATGACATAGATTTTTACTAAATTTGTTAATTTTATACAAGTTTGTAAGAGACCACTGCTACAGAGAAATTTAGTTTGGAAAACACGAGCTTGGTGAAATGTTTTTCTAAATATTATAGTTTAAAGAATTATATATTTGGAAGATATGGATATATTTAATTCAAAAAGAAGACAGTAATTGTACCAAAATTACACTGATATTTTTATATTAACCAAGTTTAACTTTCAAAGGAAAATTTAGACCTTCTAATGTAGGGTCTTAATGTACTCTAAAATAAAACTTGTTGTTTAACCAGAATTGTACAAACTCTAATTCCTTTAAAACAAATTGCTCTAACAGATTAAATTTATACCAGCACATCAATATTTGCTCATAGGAGAAAGACTTGAATGGCTTTAATTATGATAATTATATATATAACCTATTCATTTACACACACACACACTTTTGAAATTTACTCTTCACAAACCCCTTTGTAACTTGCTGAGACATTCTACAATTTAACCACAAAAATACTTTCTCACCCAGAAACATTTTTTTCCTTTTTCTTTGTATAGTAAAATACTTTTCCATACCTATAACTTTGTTATTTCTCTTTCCTAGCTATTGACCCCTTTTTAAATTTACATTCTGAAATAATCTTAGGAATTTCTGAATTCAGACAAATTACTCCATTTTAATAAGATGAAATAGTGTGCTATTATAGCACCTAACTGTAAACATTGCTGAAACTTTTATTTTAAGCAGTTAGCACTTTAACTTTGTACACTAATTAGATGTTTCTAACAAGCACATTAATGATTAATCCCATTCATGTTAAATCTAATTTAATTATTTTTAAATGTGAAAACCAAGATATCAGACAAGTATAGTTACAAGTACTAGCCATCTCTTCCTTGTAAAAGAAAAATCCTTGATGAAATGGATATTACATTCTATAGATTTCATAGAAATTAAATTATATTAATTGACCACCTATAAAAACTTGAGTTATTAATTTTAAAGACATCTTTATTTTATCTGTTTACCCAGTTTAAACTGAATTTGCTTTTAAATAACATAAATCAAATATATATATATATATGTATGTATATATATATCCATATTTTAATTCAAATTTGTGAGCACTCATTCATTTATATGCCAATTTTAATACAATGTACAATACATATGTAGACAACAATATAAGACATGTGACCAGTGTGCACACATACACAATAATAATGCACAAACTATTGCAAAATGGTACTATGAATATTTCAAAAGAATAAAATTTCCTTTGAGAAATTGATATACTATAAACTTCTTGAATAATGGCTTTCTGTTTTTGTTGTTGTTATTTGTCATTGTTTATTTTTTTCAGTAATGGGTATTAACACTGGGATGAAATGCATTTGATCTACATCCCAAGTTCTTTTTTTATTTTTTTGAGACAAAGTTTCACTAAATTACTGAGGTAGGCCTCCAACTTTCCATCCTCCTGCCCCAAACTCCAGAGTCACTGGAATTGCAGGTGTGCACCATTGTACCTAGCTTAAGTATTTTTGAATGAAAAATAATTCATATTGATTCTGAGTTGGGCCAAAAAAATCGTATTATATATAATTCAAACAGAATCTGGAAATAAGGATTTGTACATTTCTACTTTCTGTCTCTCCTGCTGACACTTCCATGAGAAGTTGCCTGTAAGGATGTGAAAGATCAGTGAAGGAAATTTAAATCATTATAGCTCAGGCTACCCTCAGCAAGACAGCTGTTAGCAGATGCCACCCAATTAAGTACAGATGATTTCGTCAGCCAGGTCATGATTTTCTAGGTCTGGCTAAGAACAACAAGTAGACTCCCCACATGTCATGAACATTATGATAAATACATAGATGTTTACTTCTTATTCCATTGTTATCATTTCTTTCTAATATGGTTTTTTAAGGCCTCTCTCTCTCTCTCTCTCTCTCTCTCTCTCTCTCTCTCTCTCTCTCTCTCTCTCAGAATGGCCATAAGCCAATAAAGGCACTTACTTCTTAGGAGAGCTCTGACTAGGGAAAGTTATGTTTGAATGGGTGTGTTGTCAGGTGAGCTCACACAATGAGCAAGTGAAACCAACATGCATGAAATTAAAGAAATTTATTACTTACAGGTTCCAGGCAAGTTATAGATGCCTCCTGGAGGCTGGCAAGAGAGAGAGAGAGAGAAGGAACCTGTGGAACTATGTTTTTATTAAGATCCATTATAGCATTAAGTTTTATCAAGGTCTGCAGCTGTGGGGGTGTATGGGTTTTCTGTCAGTGATATGAGAAACACAGTACATCATAATCACACAGGGAGGGTGAAATTTCAGTAGGCCCAAAATGACCTGCTATGACTGGGTTTATCATGTCTAAAAAGGGATGCTGAGGCAGCAACTATATACACAGAAAAAGGAAAATAGTTCATCACAGATTTGCTGGAAAAACCTAAATTTTAAAAAGAGTTCTCCCAAGTGCTTTGGACATGCATATAAAAATAAGCAACTTTTACATAGCCTATTTGTGTGTGTGTGTGTGTGTGTGTGTGTGTGTGTGTGTGTGTGTGTGTGGTGTGGTGTTGGGGATTAAATCCAAGTCCTTGTGCCTGTTAAGTAAAAACTCTACCTCTAAGCTACAGTTCCAGCCTTTTGCATATCCTTAAAGTGGAAATACCACTTAGAAATTCTTTATTGGTTAAAAATTCATTGCTATAAAGATGTTTAGGATAGACTTATTTTGGAAATTATAGTGGGGAAATGTTATTAAGATTAAAATATTAAATGCCATATAATGTTCTTAGAATTTTAAAAATTCTGCACTTATTTATATTTCTGTAGTAATCTGACAAAACCATTCAACCTCACACACTTTCATAATATTTCCTGTTTAGTTTTCAATTTAGTCTTCACTAAATTCAACTAGGGATAACAATTTTAGTACCCTAATTCATCCAGATTTTGAATCTCTTGATACAGAAAATGTGTCATCAGTTTCTCTTCCACTAACTGAATTCTTGGTATTATTAAGTATTAAATTTTTCAATGATTGGGCTAGGGATGTGGCTCAAGTAGTATCAAGCTTGCCTGGCATGCGCGGGGCACTGGGTTTGATCCTCAGCACCACATAAAAATAAAAAATAAAGATGTTGTGTCCACTGAAAACTAAAAATAAATATTAAAAAATTCTTTATCTCTCTTTCTCTCTCTCTTTAAAAAGAAATTTCAATGATTAAATTTAAAATAAATTCCAAAGTACTTCCAAAAGCAATTAGGATTTGCCATTCAGTATGGTGGCAAAAAAAAAAAAAAAGGGACAAAAAGAGTAAAAACTGCATTTTAAATTGAAAAAGCTTTTGTAAAGTAAATACCAGAGATAGTGTTGATAACAATGATAAATAACATTAAGGAACTCTTTCTAATTTTCAGGCACTGTTTGAAATAAATTTCATATGATAGCTTATTTGATATTTTCTACATATTAATTTATGCAATAAGTACAAGCCACAAGCATGACATCCATTTTCTAGATGAAGAGGTTGTAAGGGACTTAAACATTTGCCTACAGTCGTGTGATGTGGCAATGGAGCTGGGATTTGTACCCAAACAATCTGGATGGAGTATTGACACTTGGAAAATATCCTAGATAGTGGAGTGAAGGGCTAACTGAATGTGCAAAGATGCAAGAATATCATGGTATGTGGAGAGATTTAAGAACTTTTGGAGACTCACTGAGTATCTACTTGATAAAACACATATAAGTATTTTTTAATGTTTATCAATAATTCATAATAGCTGAAATAAGAAATAACTCAAATGTCAATCAATATAAGAGTGAAAATCATATATCTATTTATTTATTTATTTATATTATTTATTAATTTAAAAATATTTTTTAGTTGTAGTTGGACTCAATACCTTTATTTTTATTTTTTTATTTTTATGTGGTGCTGAGTATCAAACTCAGTGCCTCTCACATGCTAGATGAGCGTTCTACCACTGAGCCACAACCCCAGCCCCTAAAATCATATATTTAAATGCTGCAGAAGAATAAAAAAGAAAAAAAATCTGCTGAAGCCCAGGCAACATAGATGAATCAGAGAAACCTTATTTTGACTAAAGCCAAACACAAACATATGCATACTGCATTATTCTATTTATATAAATATAAAAATAGACAAAATGTATCTCTGTTGTTATAAATTAAGACTGGTTACTAATGTAGGAAAGGTAAGAATTGAATAAAGTTGGGTACAAGGAAACTTCATTTCTAGACAAATTCTGTATTATGGGTAGTAGATAAGGAAATAGATACAAATGTAAATTTAATATTTGTGCATTTTTCACACCTCAAATTATACATTTAATATCTCAGTTGTAAAACACAATTCTATCTACTGGTAATACACATAGTTTGTGTGTTATGTATTTGAAAAGCAAATTATATAAATAATTTGGAGATTTATAAAAGCTGATAAGATTGTGAGACATTTGAAAATAGGAGTGAAATATGCAAATAAAACAATTATAATTATATATACACAAAATCATATATGCCTCAAAACAAAAATCTCATCTTGATCAAAAGTAATTTATTATATTTAAAATTTCTTAGGGGAATTAAAAGAACCAAACTGTGTGAACAGATTGGGGTATTGTTGAACTTTTAACTAAAGCTTTTAATTTTGAATTCATGAACATATTTTTTTCTCAATATTTTCATATCATTCATATGTTTGCACATCTGTTTGTTATCAGCTTTTAACATCTCACATGACATAAATATTGAATTATAGAAGCAGATCACATATAATACACTTATAAGTCATTATAACAAATATTAGGGAAATTGAAGTGAACCGTCTGGCTGAGCAAATTGTGTGCCTTACATCTTTATATTTGTCTAGGGTGCGCTAGTAATGAAGGTGAGAAACAACTTTCACCTAACATGCAGCTTATTTTAGGTCAAGATTTTTTAAATTAGTCTAGGCTTTTAAAAACAAATCTTTGTAACTTGAGGAAACAATGGCTAAAACCAAAGGAGACTACTTCACCAGGCTTTCAGGTAAGTGGAATTTATTTTGTAATTCCATCATGTTTTTAAAATATCCTTCCTTCACTCAGTTTACAATCAATTATTGAATAATAATTATTACAAGATACTTATTTCTGGGTTCTGAGTCCCAGTTCAGATATTTACTAACGTACAAGATGATTCTTGTAATCTTAACATTGAATTATTCCCAAATAAGGCTTATCTGAGTTTTGTCACCTTTTTATGTAATATTAGAATATCTCACCCACTTTGATGTTGAGATGTTTCAATGACATCACATATGAAAATGCTAGAAAACTAAGAAATGAATGAGATATTCCTGGTAATAGTAATATAATCAGAGCTAAGGTTGTAGCTCAATGTTATAGCACTTGCCTAGCACATGTGAGACATTTGGTTTGATGCTTAGCACCACATAAAAATTGATAAATAAAATATAGGTATAAGAATTTTTAAAAAGGGGCTGGGTTCTGGCTCAATGTTAGAGCATGTGCCTTGTATCTGTGAGGCACTGGGTTTGATCCTCAGCAACACATAAAAGTAAATAAAGGCATTATTTATGTCCATCTACAACTAAAAAAAATTTAAAAAATAAAAATAAATATAATCATAACAAATTTACTAAAATATTTGTACACCCCCCAGAGACTTCAGTCAGGATATTTTACTATGCTGGGGCTGTCACATATGAAATTATCAGAGCTCTACTCTGTGCATTAATACTGTTATAAGTGAACTTATAAATTATATTTACTATATAGATGATATAACATTTCTAAAACACATGGTCAAAATAATATGGGTTGTATTATTAACGGGAGACAGTGACAATTCTTACAAGTCCTTTTTTAAAAGTTTGAGGCTTCCTAGGGAAAGGACATTATACCATTAATGCACCCACTTTGCTAAGGAAGAGCTCTAATTAGTGACATCTCATTTACAAAACGGTTCCATGCACACTATTGACTTCAGCTGCATTTTGATGCTGACAGTTTGCCCACCAGGGAAATGTAAAAACACCATGTGAAGATAATAGCGAACACAACATAAAAATCGCCACAGCGAACACTTGTCAATCTGACCCTGACAGGCCATACATATTGATTGGCTGGTGCTGGCAGAAGATTAAGCTGCCAGGACACTGAGACAAGTACAGGTGGATAGAACAATCCACATATTACACTTCTTTAAATTATGCACCAATCTAGAATGACTGCTGCTTGGGATTGTGAGTTTAACTCATGATGACTGTAAAATGGAAATTGCCTCTAAGTCTGTATGAAGAGGTAGCAATAAAGTTACATTCAGCCTGCAGTATCTGAAGGAAAATTGCTGTCACTGGTAATAGGATTTATAGCTATCATTGCCATTGTAGATAAATCCATGTTTTTGACTTCATGACCATTGAAACATAAAAATTAAACCTTTTCACCATGGTCAAGTCTTTTGTAATAAATGGTAAGAGTCGGTTATGATTGTTATCAAGAAGCTATTTCTGACTGCATTTCTTGGGGGAAGAAACAATTTTTAAGCATCTCTGAAATTTTATTTACAGTTAATTGGATGTTCCATAATAAAGAGATCATGAATTGATTTATGAAAAGAGCTTCCAGAGGCCAAAGCTGGGCTCTGTGCCTTTGGTCTGAGTGTTCTTTGCTTTTATTCTTGTTGCTAATGCATTCGATGAGGACACTTTTGTTGATAATAAGCTTAAAAGACATTTACTTTACTTTGCTTACATGTTTGTAGCGGATGTTGGAGCAGAATTTTGCTGAATGGCTTGGCTGCAAACCAAAGACAGCATCAAATGCTTCCTTCGAATTATTCAGGGAATTTATGTGAAGTAATAAATACAACTACAGTTGTATTGAGCCTCAGTTGAAAGCCTTACAAAATACCACCTTGAGAAATTATATCCCATTAGGAAGTGAATATTAGTTTTGCCAAGGCACAATGATAGAAATCTGAAATAATTTTCCAGATTATATATATATATATATATATATTATTCAGAGTGAAAGTTCTAGTTAAAATTAGAGAAGGAGATTAGAATTTTTTTTTGCCCTTTTTCCTAAATGAAAGCAAACAAAGGAAAAATCTGAAACATCTGTAAAAATACCTCTAAAAATGAGGTAAATTTTTGAAATAAAACGAATGCTGTGCATGTCTTTTTCTAATTTTAGAGATAACATTGATAAAATTCCACATATTGTTTGAAATATTCTAATTGTCTTTTGCATGGTAAACCAAATATTTTCATTTTCTATAAGGGAAAATAGGAAAATAGGAAAGAATGATGAATTACATGCTCATATCAGCCTTCCAATCTGTTCTGTTCTTATGTATTTGTGTCAAGGAAATATTCTCATCTCAACATATCAGTTTTTATCAGTTTTTCTTTAATAATGTATAGTCTTTCACTCTTTTTTATGTATTATAACATTTGTTATAGAAAATATAGCATCTTACGTGCTTTTATTTTTTTTATTGTTGGTTGTTCAAAACATTACATAGTTCTTGATATATCATATTTCACATTTTGATTCAAGTGGGTTATGAACTCCCATTTTACCCCATATACAGCTTGCAGAATCACATCAGTTACACTTCCATTGATTTACATATTGATATACTCATGTCTGTTGTATTCTGCTACATCGATGTTCATAGCAGCACAATTCACAATAGCAAGACTGTGGAACCAACCTAGATGCCCTTCAATAGACGAATGGATAAAAAAAATGTGGCATTTATACACAATGGAGTATTACTCTGCATTAAAAAATGACAAAATCCTAGAATTTGGAGGGAAATGGATGGCATTAGAGCAGATTATGCTAAGCGAAGCTAGCCAAGCCCTAAAAAACAAATGCCAAATGTCTTCTTTGATATAAGGAGAGTAACTAAGAACAGACTAGGGAAGAAGAGCACCAGAAGAAGACCAACATTAAACAAGGATGAGAGGTGGGAGGGAAAGGGAGAGAGAAGGGAAATTGCATGGAAATGGAAGAAGACCCTCAGGGTTATACAAAATTACATACAAGAGGAAGTGAGGGGAAAGGGAAAAATAATACAAGGGGGAGGAATGAATTACAGTAGTGGGGGTAGAGAGAGAAGAGGGGAGGGGAGGGGAGGGGAGGGGGAATAGTAGAGGATAGGAAAGGCAGCAGAATACAACTTACGTGCTTTTAAATATCCTATGGTTTCACAAATAAGTCTTAAAAAAACAGGTTTCAAATAATCCCTTCTCTTGTACTTAAGTTGTTTAAGACATTTAAACATTTAAGACATTTAAACATTAAGACATTTCCCATCTACTTTTTAAAATCTGAATAATTTGATTTGTAGAAAACTTTCACATTTATATATTAAGAGACCTGAAATAAGAATAAAACACTAGCTTAATCTAAACTTAGCAGAGAAATGACCCTCTGTTCATGAGGTTTCTAATTAGCAAGGCAAATGTGGTAAAAATTAAAAAGTTGCCCTTTGGCACACAAATTTTAGATTTAGGTAAAAGTACATGCAATTTAAATTTTGCATTGGTTTTAATTCTCTTTAAGTTATATTGGCAAGTTTTGAATCATTTTGATCACTTCTCATAATTTTGTTTCAAATCAGTTTACTTGTCTCCTTCCACACTATCAGCAATTTAGTTCAAGTTACCTTTCTGTTACATCTCTTTTAATGAAAATCTCACGTAATTATCTTTTTCTTCTGTAGTCTTGCCTGTCTGAACCATGATTTGTATTTTGTACCCAGTACACAAAGTTTATCGGGTCAACTCCTATTTAAATTCACAGATTTCCAATTGTCTTTGGGGGAAAGTTTAGATTCATAAAATTGCGAGTATCAACAGTGAGCTTGAAGAACTGATTCCACTAGGATACACAGGAAGGAGAATAAAGTGCTGTCTGAAGGAAGTTGAAACTAACAGAATGCTACTTGTCATCAAGCAGGATGGTACATCAGGTCACATATGGGGGATCCTGCAAGCAGTTAGTGATGGAAATCCAAGTCGGTTCCATCCACAGGTAAAGGAGTTCTGAGGCTTCAGTAATCTGGAATAAGGTCTCAGCCTGACTTTAGAACGGGTATCTTATTCCAAATGAGGTCTGTGTGTTTTAGGTAAGGGATGAGCTTGATTTAATAAGTAGGTTCTTGGCAAAGGAAAAATGTACCAGGAAATTATCATCAATAATCTATAAAGTATTTATAAACCTTTAAATCAATTATTCCCTTTGATATTTACACAATCAAAATGTGAGAAGTTATAAAATGTGCCTATGGTCATTTAAGTAGCAAGTCAGCAATGCCAGTATTGATTTAAAATATGACAATTTCAAAAATCAAAAATCATGATTTTTCCACCACAGAAGATTATCTCTCAATAGGAGTCCCATTACAAGAAGAAACGATACATCAGTATGTTGAAACAAAAAGGGAATCTATAACTTCTCCCTAAATTCACCAATATGAGAACAATAAATCAACTCTTATAACAACCCAGTATCATTAATTACGTGCATGGATTACCATTTTGTTTTTCCATGCTAAGCTCTGCTGAAAGAGTATAATTTTTCCCATCTACTCTGTGTATACAATTCCTTTCACAAGACCTGCTCAATTATAGGGATAAAACTAAACCAAAATGGTTAACATATATGTAATCAGTCACAATGAGAAAAGGAAATCAGGTTAAAAAAAAAACAACAAAGGTTTGACTTAATCTCCTGCAATTATTTAGGATCTGTACATGGATGTGTGTACCTGACATAAACATGTGTCTTTTGCATATACATTAAAAAGGGTTTTATACTGCCCTTTGCATTTATTTTGTGTGCATTTATTATATAGAAGAGTTGGCCTATTCCAACTAAAAACATCCTCAAGATGTAGGCTGCTAATCTTGAGTTTTCCTCCGTTATATTCACTATTTCCTCCCGTTTCTCTCTCAGTATTGTGTTGTGTTTTTATCCCTTTTTTTTTTCTTTTTCTTAACCAGTCTACTTTCCCTACTGTATTTCCTTTTTAGGGCATGATTTCTCCTTGGTTATCTGGCCTGTAGATATAGTATGAAACTATCTTACTTTTATAAAATAGCATTCCTACCTTCCCGGTTTATACCCAGAAAGCAAATTATTACCATCTTCTGCATCATGGTAATCAGGAAGCCTCAGGAACCACAGCATCTACCTGAGTTGAGTCAAGGTGTTAAGGAAAATATGGCTCTTTATTGAGTCTTTATTTACCTGGCCAAATCCTTGGAATGTGTAATAATACCATCTTATAAGTCAAAAGATCTTTGGAGATGTGATTAAATAGAGGATTTTGAGATGAGGAGATTGCATTGATACCCAGTCCATCTGCCAAACACATATACTCTCAAAGAAGAGGTAGCAGGATATTTGACATATACATAATTACTGAGAGTGTACATGAAGAATATTAAACCAATTTAAACAGGATCATGATCATTCACTTGTCTAAATCATCTAAAACCTGCCAATATATTTTACAGAGAATTGAAAATAATGTAAATTTTAAACTACCAATACTTTTAGCTAAATCCAACAACCAAGGGACAAAACGCAACTTTCTGTTTTTAAATCAGATTGACCTTATTAAGTGGAAGTGACATAAAGCCCTAAGAATCATTGTTCTATTAAATTTAGTTTAAATCTACAAGTGTTTGTTTATTTTCCTATGAGACCTGTAAGTTCATACATGAATTGAACACAATATGTATGAATAGTCCTTGATTGATGTGTTATTTGAAATGAGCATGTTTCTGACGTAGACTTGAATCTGATAAATGGGGTTATATTGTTGTTGATTCTTTTAAGTACCTATTTTCAGCCATTCTGTCATTACTATGACTCAGAAATTATAATAATCTTTGGAATCTACAACATAAATTCTCACAGGGAAAAATCGTGAGAATTTTTAAGGAACCCTAGTTATTTTCTTTATTGCCTTGTTTAATCCCATGCTTAAAATGAAATATCTTTCAAACAGGTATTTTATGAAGATGACATTTTGTCATGTATATATTCTCATTTTCTCTCATCTGACATGCTCTGTTCCATTTTTTAATCAAAACATATCTCTGTAGCTCTCCAAATCTTAGGTTCAATGTCATTGATGAGCATGAAGTTTTCTTGTTTCATTGTTCATCTTTGTCAAGAATAGGCAGATAGCATTAAAATATCAGATTTAATGAAGCTCACTCTGAAATTTCAGAGAATAAGTGAATGTGATAAAAATTTAACTCTTCTATAGTATGGGTCAAAGATGAGAAAATAGTACAACCAATTATTTAAGTTATAGCCAACTTGAATGGAAGACATAGATACAAACAAATTATAGCCAACACCCAGAGTCCACTTCTATAAAGAGAGCTCCTGGGTGGAGAAAATGACTTGATTCTGAAGAAGTGGCATTAAAATCAGTTGACAAGTCTTAAAATGTCTCACCATCTTTAAAAAAAAAATAATAGATCTCTTTCTTTCTAGAACAATATACTCTTCATACTTAAACTTTGATGAAAAAATGTAAAACATAACTACTTCACCTTGTTTTGAGATTAAATTTCTTACCCTGTTGCTGGTCCTCTGGAATAAGCATATGTATCTACTCATGTCCTGTCACATGACTTGCAATGGGGCAGAATGAGGATTGCATGCCCAGATTAGGCAGTTGTTTCATGACAAAAACAGGGCAGCAGGCAGATAGAGTGATTCAGAAGTAAAAATTTACCTAGCATATTATACCCAGCAAATCAGTAATCACTTAGCATTAAAAAGCTTGCTTTCTGCTGGGTAAGGTGGCACATACCTGAGGCAAGAGGATCAGCAAGTTATCGAGGAGCTCCTGTCTCTAAATAAAAATAATAAAAAATGAAATGGGCTGGGGATGTAGCTCAGTGGGTAAGTGCCCCGGGTTCAATTACCAGTACCAAAACAAAAACAAAAACAAAAAACTTGATTTTTCCAGAATTATATTGGCAATGATAAGAGATACTTAATAATTTTCTCAAATTATACAATCTTTTATCTCTACAATATTATTGACAAAGAAAGTTTGATTTTTTTTCTATTTTTTATTTTTTGGTACCAGGGATTGAACCCAGGGAGTTTAGTCACTGAGTCACTTCCCCCACATTTTATTTATTTTATTTATTTATTTTTATTTGAGACAGGGTTTTGCTAAGATACTTAAGGCCTTGACTTCAATTGCTTCCTTGCATTTCATTGAATTTTTTTTTTTACTCAACTGTACATTCTTAAATAAGACATTTTATTATTTATTTTATTTTTATTTTATGGTCCTAGGGATTCAAACCCAGAAGTGCTTTAACACTGAGACCCCAGTCTTTTTGTTTGTTTGTTTGTTTTTGTTTGTTTTAAACAGGGTCTTGTTAGGTTGGTAAGGCTGGCCTTAAACTTGTAATCCTCCTGTCTCAGTTTCCCAAGTTGCTGGGATTACAGGAATGTGCAACAATGGCTAAACAGAGGACTTTTAAAGTTTAGTGTTTTGAGAATTTTATTTTACATCTTGTTTAGGCTATTATTTCTCTCTCCATCCAACCCTTTCCCTTGCAACTTATTATTGCAATTAATTAACAATTGGAGATATTTAGCTTGCAGAGTTTTCCACATTTGGAAAACTGTTGATTGCACAGGTCACCATGTCCCTCTGCCTTCTAGATATTATAAACATTCTCAGCCAGATCAAAGACTTGACTATGTTCAGGTTTATCTCAACAGATTATCAGGAAACACACATTGGTTAGTAATTTTTTTTTCTCTTTTTGTATCATGGAAGCTGATTACATAGTGACCCAATTGATTATTTCACAGGATATTGTGATATGCTGATTTCCTAATTCTAATAATTTTTTCATTACTTACCTACGCTTTCTATAGAGAGATGTTTTCCCTATTTTACCATTTGTATAGACATTTAAATAATTTTTAAAAGGCACCATAAATGCTTGGTTATTTTCCTTTATTTTTAAGTTTCCAAGATAATGAGTTTGTTCCCTATCTTCCTATAACTGTAGCCAGTTTTAGTATTACCATAAATTCATGCATTTAAACTGTCTGATGAGTTTCAATAATTTTTAATTGTTATATTTATTGAAATTAAAACTCTCCCATTATTTGTCAGGCAGGGCCTCCTCAAAGTGGCTCCTGAGAGCTATTTACGGGAACATAGTAATCTTTGAAAAGGTCTTCTCAGTCTGGTATTACTGTTCCAAGATAAGCCTGGACTTTTCCTGCCCAGACCTGAAATGATCCATCTTTCCATGATACCATGATTGGTTTTAGCATGGAAAGCTGTGTCTAAACTGTAATCAGGGTACTAGGAGTGCTTGCTTATATTGAGTCTGTCATTGCTATAACACCTTTATGGTGGACACCAGAAAATATTCTTACATCTTTAAAATGTAAAATTTTTAATTAATTTATGAAGATAATTGAAATTTAATTCTTAAGGATTTAATTTAACATCTTCTATATTAACTGTCTATTACCTTTTTCCAAACTGAAAATCCTGGTTCTCAAAGACCCAAAGGCTATTAATGTTAGAGTGATGCTCCATTACTAATTTTTTTAACCACACATAACATACAAAGTAGAATTACAGTAACAATGCAGAGACTACTACCAGGGAAAGGATGACTGAAACAAACAATATTTTCATTTATTCTCTCTCCCCTATGTTTTATTAATACAATTTTAATTAACAAATGATACATGTCATGAAGTAGAATGTGATGCTTTCATATATGCATACATCATAAAATGGTAGAATTGAGCTTATTAATACATTTGTCACCTGCTTACCTGTCATTGAACACTTACATGGTGAGTGCATAAAACTGTCTCCTACTCTCCAGTCTCCTTTTTTTCTTCAGCATTTAATCTTGAATTTACACGTCAATCCTCTCATTGTTCTCTGAGTAAACACTCTGATTGTCTAAATCACTTTGTTTACTATATGTCTGAAGAACAACTAATAGAAATAACAGGTACTGAGTTCTTACATACGGATAAGTTTATGCTTTTTGTTCTTGAAAGTCACTTTTCCTGAATGTGAATTCATGGCTTATGTTTTCTTTAGTTAAGAATCTTAAATATGTTATTCATTTTCCACTGTCATAAAGCTGTTCTTTCTATATATATCTTTGGTTCTCTTTGCCCATAAGTAAAACTTTTTTTTTTTCATTTTCTTTAAAGTAATTTTACTCAAACATGTCTTGGTTTTAGTTATGCTCTTCCTTTGTGATTTCAATTTTTTCCTCCTGTTTCTGTAAGTGTCCTTTCACTCTATTTGTTCTGTTGCCTTGATTTAGTGTTCTTCTTCAGTACTCCTATTTTTTTCTGGATATTGACTCTCCCTTGTCTTCCTTTAATATTTATCAATTTTTCTGGAATGTTTTATCTTTAAATTTTTTATGTAGATAATTGTAGATTCATGGGCAGACCTATGTTCTTTCAAAGATATGTAGGGATATATATCTACTACTTAGGGTAATTATCTGGAAAGTCAACTTTATTTGATTTTATGTATCAGTAATTATTTTTTAAAATTCTTCTAAGAAAATATTTCACTATTTATTTAATAAATTGTTAATAAGCATTTAAATTGTTTGCAACTTTTTTCTACCATAAATAAATTTGTACTAAAATAATCTGGACAGAAATCTTTATACATGCTTTAATTTATTTGGGATAAATATTCAGGAATGGAATTATTGAGTCACATGATACATGTATGTTTGCTTTCTGAAAATAGAAACAAGCATTTTAACAAAATGACAATACTATTTTAAATCTCCACCAGAAGTATGGGGAGGTTCATCATACCTCCTTCCTAACTGACATGTGTCTGGTCAATCTTTTTAATTTTACTTTTGTTTACTTGGGAAATAATTCCCCCTCTCTCTCTGTCTCTCTTGTTTTTTTGTTTTGTTTTGTTTTGTTTTTTGTTGTTTTTGTTTGTTTGGTTGGTTTTTTTACTATTTCTTTAAGTTGAAATCCTAAATAATCAATTTGATATTTTCATTATTTCAAATAATAAAGCTTAGTACTATAAATATCTCCCATTACAACTTTAGAGACACCGACACATTCACACACACACACACACACACACACACACAATTTTCATTTTCATTCAGTTCACAAAATGTTCTAAATAATCTCATGATTACTGTCTTTCATTCTTCAAAAATTCATTTTCAAATTTGGGATGATTTTCTAGATATTGTTTAATTCTATTTTGGTCACTGAATATATTCTCTAGTTTGAGTGCCTTTTAATATATTAAAATTTTATTATGGTCCAGGCTATAGTCTATCTTTATTAGTATTCTAAGTTTACCAAAAATGTATTTTGTATTTTGTGTATTTTGCCATCACTGGATGGAATATCTTAAAAATGCTCATTTCAGATTGGTTGATTGCATTGCTCAGATCTTTAAGCCATTTAATAATGTTCTGTACTAATATTCTATCAATTCTTGATAAAAATTTAAATTTTCAACTATTGTGAATTGATCTTTGAAGTTTTGTCAATTTTTCTTCATGTATTGGATAGTTATATTTTTAGATGCAATTATATTATTATGTTCTTTGTTAAATTGCTCCCTTTATTATAAAATTATTTCCTAGTCCTTGATGATATTCCATTTGAAATACTTTTCAGATGTGAAAAAGGGTGTTACCATGGTACATCTTTTTGCCATTCATATTTTTTTTTTAAGTTTAAATTCTTGGAAAAGAGTAGGATTTTTTTCCTTCATCTTTTTTTCACTGTTTTTATCATGAGGTTAACTCATGCAAAGTAGTGAAGTATTTCTGAATATTTAATGGTGAGGAGGGCACTTTTGATTAAATAAAGAATATCTAGTACATCTTTGGGTAACTTCTTCTCAGTTTCCTGGTCAAGTAGCTCCCAGAAAAACACTCAATCCAAAGTTGTTTTAAATCCCCCTTTGTTAATTTAAAGTCTGTGCAGAATGTAAAGCAACTTAAATAAAAATGAACCCAAATCAAGTAGATTGGGATCTATGTCAGTGCTCAAAACTTCCAGCAAGAATCTAAATAGGAATACTGAGTGGTTGATTTTCTGATTTAGTGTACTGAAATTATTTTTCAGTTAACATGTTAGATATTTCCAAAAAGCTAATATCATAACTAGATTACTGGGTTATTTAGGCATATATTATACTCTCAAATTTCATTATACCACTTTACCTGTGAGATAAAGTCCTACAGGTAACAGAAATTCTCGCGCAAGAAAAGTTTAACTCAGTAGTCAGGGTTGTTCAAACTCTGCTTATTCCTAAGAAAGGTCCATTATCCTGGGAGATAAACTCTGAGTCCTTAGAATATTTTGTCTGATAAGAAAGTTTTTGTATACCTGTGGCTTTTTAAGCCACACAGCACTAGTTTGATCAGATACCATATGCTAACAGTGTAATTTATGGAGAATGACCACCTTTGCTCTGGTGTGGGACACTGAGTAGTTGAGGTCAGTAATGCAGTGTCTGTGTAACTTTGTGAGCCATCCCCAGTTAAAACCCTAGACCTCCAGATTCAGGTAAGCTCCCCTGTTGAACAACTGTACATGTTGTTACAAACTGATGTTGGAAGTTTGATCATCTTCACTGGGACAGAACACTTAGGGACTGAAACATGGTTTCTCCTAGAATTGGTCCAGGGTGCTGTTTCCCTCTTTTAATTTTTTAAAAATATTTTTTTTTACTTGTTAGTGGACTTTTATTTATTTATATGAGGTGCTGAGAATCAAACCCAGTGCTTCACACATGCAAGGTGAGCTCTCTATCACCAAACCACAAACCCAGCCTCATTCGTTTTTTAATTTTAATTTTAATCTTTTTATATAATAGAACATGAGTATATCATGGATATGAAACCTTTACTGAGTACTCTGTGTCCTAGTTAATCATGAAGTCAGGTTAATTATAGACAGTTAGTGTCAGAAGTAGAGGTTTGAAGAACAATCCAGATTCATTGATTTGTCTGAGCCCCACATATTAATATAAAACAGAATCAGATATCTGGTGGAAACAAAGAGATTACTACTTATTATAAATCCAAGTACCTGAGGATGTTTTGAATGGTTTGAAAATAGGAGTTTTGCATATGCAATCAAGTTAAGATTAGGTCATCCTGAATTAGCCTACTATGAGTGGTACATTTTAAAGAAGAGAAAAATGTGGACAGACACACATAGTGAATTGTATGTGATGACAGAAGCAAAAGTTAGAGGGAAGTCACCTGGTGATTCAATTTTGTGTCAACTTGACATGGCTAAGGAATGCCATATAACTGGTAAATCAGAAGGAGGAGATAAGATGAGGCAGATAGAGTGAATTCCTGGGCTCCTGGTGATTTCCTGGGCAGCAGAGCACAAATAGCAGCTGTAGATTTTTTCCTGAGAAATTTACAAAAAGGCTATTTTTAAATGAGGACCTACATGACCTGGAGTCCATAGGAATTAGGGACATACTTGACCTGGAATCCACAGCATCTCTAAAGAAAGAAAATGCCTGACCAATGCTTTGATTGGGCTTAAGACTGCATAAGTACCTTGTGGACACCAGGCACCTTACCTAGGATGAGCAGCAGATTGACTTCCTTAAACTTATAGATCCATATAAACCCCTAGATAATAGACATCATGGGCATCCCTCTCTTGGGACCCCTCCTTCTCTGGGATATCTGCTTTCTTTCTATTATTCCAATAAATTCTATTATTTTACTCTCACTCTTGTGTCTGTGAATTTCATTTTTCAAATTCATGAGACAAAAACCTAACCCTATGTTCTGTGCTACACTGGAATAATACTGTTTCTGAGGGTGTGTGTGTGTGTGTGTGTGTGTGTGTGTGTGTGTGTGTTTGTTTCTGGAATGAATATCTGAGTAGAAAATAAAAATCTGCCTTACTATCCAGGTGTACAGGCATCAGAAAATCTAAGTAGAATAACAGGAAGAGAAAAGGCAAATTCTCTTTTTTTACTCTTTTAATGAAAGATCCATCTCCTCCTGACCTCAGACATCAGAGTTGGTGCTCTTGGCCTCTGGACTCTCCTCCCTCACCCCCAAACCTGGTCTTGAGTCCTCTAGACTCAAGCTGAATTATACCACTGGCTTTTTTGGTTCTCTAGTTTGCAGATGTTAGGTGGTGAGACTTCATTTTTCATAATCATGTTGAGTCAATTCCCATAAGAAATTTCTTTAGATGAATGTATATTAGTTCTTTTTCTCTGGAGAACCAAGATGAATCCATTATTGAAAAGCAAAGAATGTCAAGGATATGCAGCTATCATCAGAAGCCAGGAGGAGCTAAGGAAGGATTCTCTCCTAAGCATGATTCTACTAACACCTTGAGACCTCTAACCTGGACTTGTACATGACAAAAATGTTTTGTTGCTTAAAGGATTCCAGTTTTTACTTCTTTCTATAATGACCATGCTAGGAAAATAATATACTACTTTAATGACAAGTTAGAAGTTGTAGTCCTAACACAAGTGAATGCTGCATACAATAGTCCTGAGGTACCCAAGAAAAACAACAAACTAAACCCAAAGTTAGCAGAAGGAATAAAAGTCTAAGGATTGGGAAAGGAACAATGAAATAGAGAATAGAAAACAATAACAATACAAGAGATCGATAAAAGAAAGAGGTTTTTTTTTTTATTCACAAAAATAAACAAAGTTTATACTCCTTTAGCTAGACTAACCAGGAGAAAAAAGAGAGAAGACACAAATAAAACGAGAAACGAAAGGGGATACATTACAGCTGATTTCACAGAAATAAAAAAAAAGTATTATAAAGTTCATACAATAGTATGAGCAATTATATGCCAACAAAATGGATAGCCTAGAAGAAATGAAAAAATTCCCAGAGCCATACAACTTACCAAGACCGATTCATGAAAGAATTGAAAGTCTGAGCAGACCTACAGCTAGGAAACAGATTGAGTCAGTAATCAAAAACTTCCTAACAAAGAAAAAGCCTAGGGCCAGATGGCCATACTGGGAAATTTGACCAAAAACTCAAAGAAGAATTAATGCAAATCCTCAAACTCTTCCAGAAAATTGAAAAGGAGGGATCACTTTCAAATTCATTTAATGATGTTGAGCATTACCTTGATACCAGATTCAGACCTATCAAAAGAAAATTAAAGGCCAATATCTCTGATGAATATAAATTCAAAAACCCTCAAGAAAATTGGAGCAGAGAATTTCACCAAACAGCGCCTTAAATTTTTAGACTTTTTTTTTTAACCTGGTGTATAATTCTATGTCAACAGACTTTTCTCTACTTTCAGTATATTGTGCAATTATCTTCTTTCTTACATTATTTCCAATTGAAGAACTAGCTATTATCTTCCTTTTTCTTCCTCCCTATTAGTGTGTCTTTTTCTTGACGATTATTAAGATTTTATCTTTATCACTAGTTTTGAGTAATTATTACAGGCCTTGGTTTATTTTCTTTATGTTCATTGTGCCTGGGTTTTATTAATTTTCTAGGACCTGTGAAATAATTTTTTTATCATTTTGGAAAGTTAAAACCCTTATTTAATCAAATTTAATTTTGCTCTTCCCACACGCTCACTTTTTTTTTTTTTTTTGAGGGTCTGAAGTCATGTATTAGGCTGTTTCAATTGCCACACATCTCACTGATGGTCGGTTTCTCTCTCTCTCTCTCTTCTCTCTCTCCCCTCTCTCTCTCTCTCTCTCTCTCTCTCTCTCTCTCTCTCTCTCTCTCTCTCTCTCTCTCTCTCTCTCTCTCTCTCCATCCCCATTTTCTTTTGTTCATAATCCTGGTGTGTGTTTCTTTCCAGACTCCAGCTAGTCTCCTTATTCGGTACTCAGCTGAATACCTGACGGAACCTTTTTAAAGATCTTTAATTTCTGCCTTCTTTTCATTACTCTATGCTGTGAACTACGGGCACATGTCTCCCAGGACTTCATCTCCTCATCTAAAGGATCCCGAGGATTCTACTGGGCTCTTCCTGCATTCCCCGTTCTTATACCATTGCTTAGAAAAATCTTTCCAGATTCTAAGTGAGAAAAATCATAGTGTTCACCTTGTTTTTTTTATGTCTCTGGGTTCACTAGATAAATAGATATAGATATAGGTATAGATATAGATATAAATATAAATATAGATATAGATATACACATATTTTTGGGGGTGTGTAGTATTCAGAAAATACTGTTTTATCTAATTTATTGCTCATTATTAAATTATTTATGGTAGGAGAGTAACATCTCCTACTAAGGGAAAATCTTGTCCTACTACATTCGGGCAAGTCTTGATTACTTGCTTGTGCAAGTTTTATTGAACAAGCAGACTTCCTGGCTTATTTTATACTTTCCCTGTGCCAACCTAGGACAGTGGAGCCTTGGTTCCTTTCATGGAGGGTAGAATGGCAGAGGTGATATTCACTGTACTTATTGCTATTGAAGCATTGTTTCTTACATGCCCTCTTAATTGAATGAACTAGGGAAGTTTTGCATGTATGGTTAATATAAGTATGTACATATGTACAATAGCAATAATGCATTAAACTATATTTAGATATTTGCAAAAAAATATATAGAATTTTATGTTCTAATCGTGATACAATAACCATAAATAACACAGACTCCATTTGTATTAGTAATGTTAAATCTAGGTTAATAAAGTAAAGTACATGATTTATCTGGTCTGTTATACAGTAAAAACGTGTAAATATAAAAGTATATAAATGGTTTCAAGATAGTAAAGATTCCAAACATTTGTTTCATCTTTGGACTTATGTTATGCCTTTTATGTTTCCAAAGAGCATTGTACATTATTTAAGATATATTTCAAAATAAGTAATGAAAAAGATCAAGTATCCTGATATGTTCAATTACTTTTGTTCCTCGTAAAGTCTGGGTTTTCTTGCATGTTTAAAAACTCTATTTGCAAACAATGGCAAGAAAAAAAATGAACAATAATCTTTGTACCATCTGCAACATGGTACCTAAGGCACATTTCAGGCATATGCATGTCACTGTCTAATATTTGCTTCACAGGGCCCTGTGTTTACTTGTGTAGTGATTAGAGATGGAGAAAATTGCTTACAAAAACCTAAACTGTGGCCTGATTCCACTGTAACTTCATGCTGTGTGGAGCTGTTTAAGTGAAATTATATGTGTGAGATGATACTATGAAAAGGGTTGCGTTGAAAGAACTCCACAAAAACAGCAACTAGAAAAAAAATTCCAACCCTGAATGAAGTGAAAATTTTAAAATAAAGGTAATAAAGAAACAGAAAATATAATTCTTCTACCACTAATTTTTGAAAACTTCACCTCAATTCTCTTCTTCACACTTTATATTAAAAATGGCTGTCACAAACTGAGGATGCATAATAGTTTCTAATTTAAATTAGACAGATACCTTATCAGAAAAACAGTGTGAAAGTCTCCGGGAATGCAGTTACTCTGCGCTGCTGACTGGTGTGCTCACTACTGTCATTCACTCCAGGTATCACTTGGCCTTTCTGATGAACAAGCCCTCACATTTGAATTGTGTAAATGGCTTGAACTGCTGCTTAAAAGAATCCTTTTTTTCCTTTCCCCTTATCTGTCCATAAACAATATAACTTAATCACTATTGAATATCTAAGTCTCTCATCCATCATTTATTATCCTTCGAAGCTTACAGGATGGAGTTACCAGATAATTATTATATATAACACAACCATTTATAGCACCTTCTTCAAAGTCATTTGGCCCTGTCTTTGCAAATAATTCCAAATCTAGCTAGAGCACACTATTTTGCCAGATTGATAAACTAAAAAATAGATAAGCCATAATATCAATGGAATCTAAGAAGTGATAATTGTAAAATGGAATCCCAGAATCTCTTGCTCATTGACATGAAAGAGCATAGGAAAATTTTTAAAAGTTCCAATGTTCTTCAAAACCACATAAACCCAATGTCAGACATTACCTATTTGGTTTTAGTCTGCATTAAATTCCAAATTAAATGTTGAAAGTTCCATTTACCCAAGGGCAAAAATGCAATAATTGCAATAATTGCACATTTCACATGTTTATTGTGTAGCATAGATATTAGGTTATATTAATTTATGAGACACATTTTGGTTCTCTTATCGGAGAATTCTGTTGAATAGCTTGGCTTATATTTTAAGTGACTTGTTTACAAGAGAAGTTTGAAATGCAAATATGTGAAAGCATTGATATCTATTTTAGTGTAACTCCATGAAAATGAAACCTAAAACAAGAATTAAAGTTTTCATGCACAACTCAATGATTTGGAGTGTGTTTTTCATGCACAAAACAATTAGAGGTTTAAGCTGAAGTTATTAACAAGTCATCATGGTTCAATTACTTGTGATTTGGCTTAACTATGATCTTGTTCTACATGAAGAAAATACCAAAATTATAGTTTATATAAGATTTAATGTGAAATTGCATTTTTATTTATGTAATAGAAAAATTGAATATGAATTCATGCTTTGTCTATGTCAGATGTTAGCATTTTTTTAAGAAGTGTTTGATTTGTCTTTGAAAAATATTAGAACTATTTGAATTTGTTGTTTCAAAGCAAAATTGCATAGTCAAATTACTATATGAAAAGCATTTATAATTACTGTATGAACAATAAATATTTAAAAATATCAAAATTCAAAATAATAAGAAGGAATCTAGAATTTCTATATTAAAGAAATCATATTCTTAAAGTTATACATGGAAAGATTTTAGTCTCATACCAGTCTCTACTTAGATATCAATCCTTAAAAAAGAAAACCAATGACTTTTTGAATTACTGATTTGTAGAGCCAGTTAATTTTGTAACAGAAGAATTCAACAGTCTTCCATTTCTCATATTGTATATTTTTAAAATTAGTCTTAAAGATGGAGCAGAAAGTAACTATTCCAGAGAAGTCACAACCAGAGTGACAATTATAAGCAAAAATTAGAAAAAATAAAGATGAAAATTATTATTAAAATCATAACTTCACTGCAAACTATCTCAGAGCTATGTGAATATGGCACTTATCAATTTCAGCCATAAATTAAAAACTCATTTAAAGTGGTGGCTGGGACTTGACAAAGCCTACAAAACAGTAAGTCAGACTTTGATTCTCAAATGGGAATGCCTTGCCCTTCTGAATATTTGGCATTGTGTGGGTACATTTTTGGGTGTTATAGTTGAAAGTGAGGATGCTAATGAAATATAGTGTAGAGGCCAGTGATGCTGCTAAACATACTGTAAATCAGAGAATGACTCCCTCTACCCCCAATAACAGAGGATTCTGAAATTCAAAATACCAGAGTCAACGCTGTGAAATCCTGAGCTATGCTAAGTTAAAAAAAAAAAAAAAAAAAAGCCTGCAGAAAAAAACAACAACAACTGATGAATAAATAAAGAAAATATAGTATGTACGTATAATTGAATACTATTTAGCCTTACAAAAGAAGGAAATCTTATCCCATGGGACAACATGGATGGAACTGGGGGACATTATGTTAAGTGAAATAAGCTAGTTATAGAAGGAAAAGGCTGCATTCCCACCCACATTCCAATCTGTGGGAATGGGGTTCCCCTCTGTAGAATGGATTGGCTGAGAAATAAAAATAAGAGAAATAAAAATGGGGTAGAAAACACAGAACACAAAATGTAGTTTCAAAAGCAGTGGCAGGACAGGCAAGCTGATCAGACATATGGAGCTTCTGGACAAATATGGGGCCCGCGCCTCCTTTATTTATATTGGGAAACATCAAAGGCCTTCCATAGAATGTTCTGCACCAAAATAGGATAAAGGTGGGCTGTTCAGTTCTTAATGGGATACGCCCATCTCTGTTTCTACTATAAGGAGTGTTTCTAGCAGAGTGGAGGGAAAGGTCAAGTGCATTGGGTGGTCTATTGCTGTGGGAAAGCCATGGGAAGTTCCCAATGCCAAGCCTACCCTCCCTGGCTTCCATGTAGAGAGAAGGTCCTCATGCATTTCACAGATAGCTTCCTGTACTGCATGACTCTCCTTAGGTAATGTAGCTAACATAGTCAAAATCAGAGTAACCAACTAGAACATTGGTTTCCAGGGGATGAGGGTAAGGAGAAGGTTTCCAGGGGATGAGGGGAAGGAGAATGGCGAGTTTGTCAACAGGGTGAGTTTTACAAAATATAAATAAGTTTTAGTGCTTTGCTGTATGATACTGTGCTGTAAACTTCCATTTTTTGGTGACACGGTAGGTCTCATTTTAAATAATCTAGCCACAAGAAAACTAAATGAAGTAAAACAAAGACACAAAAAGTTGATTTATGAGGGTTATTGCCACTCGAAAACAGAAAGCTTGGTTGTTATGTGAGGCTAATAATAATAACAACAACAACAACAACAACAACCTTGTTGTTAAAATCAAGTACTTACATATAAATTTGGAGCAAGAGTAAGTTATAGTCATTATGATGATAAACATTAAAGAAAAGTGGCATGAGCATCAAGGGGACCTACGCTTGATCCTATCTATATTCTTCACAAACTGTTATTTTTGTGTGTCAGCTTCTCATTTACTCATTTAAGAATTGATGTTAAAAATATTATGTACATGATAGCTTTTTTAGGATTAAATTATAAAAATTTTAAAGTTAAACTAAATTAAAAGAAATACTTTTGTCATAAGAATGTCTTGTTATGCCAATCAATGTACATGCTAGTAAACTGTTTATTCTAGTTGTCTGATGATACATTATCAGCACAAGAACCATCCTAGAAAAGAAAATGTGAAACTCATTATTGTAAAAATTAAAATATTTTACTTCTCAGTATATGAATCTTGTTACTACAGGAACTGCTAGGCCTAGAATAAATTATTTTTTAGTAACACATTTCCCAATCTTGTAGCACAGTATATTCAGAAGTCATAGAACTAACTGCCCTAATATCTAGTCACTGATTTAAAAGTGATGTAAAAATCACTATTTCATAATATACCTCATTTAATAATGTTAAGTATATCATGTCATTTAGACTTAGATATCCCAGACATTTCTATTGGAAAATAAACTCTCCATTTATTTAATCATCAATAGGATTAAAAAAGAATGCTATTAAATGATAAGATTTTGTGGGGTAACAATCACATATGTGGTTTTTCTTTGACCGAAATGATATTATGGGTGCTTGACTGTAGTTATTCAAGGGTGAAGAAAACACATTTACTGAATACACCTTATATTTCTGGTATATGTTTCCTGGAATTTTTATCTAATTGAATATGAAAACAACCCTTTCATGTAGGTGTAACTTTAGGTAGATTTAAAATACAAAATATGGAGAGACAATTTTTATTATTTTCACATGTTTTGTACCAAAAAGGAAATGAAAAGTGAATCTACTGCTTTGGTATGGTCTCCCTTCTATTTTCCTGAGATTCTTTTTTTCCTCATTTCCTTTTTTTTTTCTTCTCTACTTTTCATGATGAGAAAAAGCATATGACCCTTGGATTTCTGAATATGGCATATTTCACTTAACATGATGCACAACAGTTCCATCCATTTTTCTGCAAATGACACAATTTTGTTCTTCTATATCACTAAATAAAATTCCATCATCATCATGTCTATATTTTCAATTACATCTACATCACTTATATTATTAAATACAGTGTAAATATTATGTATAAATACTGTATTGCTATTGGAATGATGACAAGAAAGAAGGCCTGTACATGATCTGTAGAGATGCATTGTTGTTTTCCAAATACTTTCAGTCTATTGTTGATAGAAACCATGCATGTAGAATCCATAGCTATGGAGAATCAATTGAATTCTTATTGAGAAAAACAAAAAAATAAATGCATTGATCAATTAATAATGAAGTTACTGATAAAAACAAGTTTATAATTGTTTTGCCAAAGTTTTATGGTAGTATGATAGAAGTTCATTAGGTATGAGTGGTATAGCTGGTTTAAGCTGAAGGAGGTCAGAGATCTACTGAGCTTACAGGAGAATAGGTGCAAATTGCTCTATCGAGAAACAGGAGTTAATTTATGTGCAGCACATTGTGATTGTCAGTTCTCAGTGCTTGTTTGAAATTGGTGGTCATGACTCAAGCAAATTGGTCAGTGTGGTTGTTAGATTTTTTCCAGAAATGTGCAATTGGTTGATAATAAACATTGCGTAGGCCTATAGTTTGCATCAAACAGGTGTGGCATTTTTATCAAGTAATACTGTAGAAGAGAGTGAAAAGAAAGTTAGGGAAGTCTGTAAGGATGTGATTACCAAAGGCGATGGATTAGCAAACAGGTGGTTGGATAACTACTGGCATGGGTATAGTGGAGTGAGTGAACCTAAAGGAATAGATAGTGATCAGAAAGTGTATTTTGAGGGACCATGCTGCTGCTGAGAAAGATAAATTCAATCTCATAAAAAACATTATAGGAAAATACAATAGAATCAGTATTGTCTTAATCTGTTCTTTGTGGTGTAACAAATACCATCAAGTGGGCAGCCTATAAACAAAAAAAGTTTATTGCAGTTCTGGGGTTTTGGAAGTACAATATCAGGGCACTGGGAGACATAGTGTCTAGTGAGGACCTATTCCTAATGAACAGCACTTTCCAATTCCCTGAACTCATCCAGGAGGGTGCTAGTCCAAATCATGAGACCTCTATTGTTATGATTCAATCATTCTCAAGGCCATACCTCTTAGTAGAATCACTTCAGGGTCTGTGATTTCAACCTGTGAATTTTGAGCGGACATACACATTCAGATGATAGCAAGTATTATAGCTTAGAATGATGAGTGCATATTGAATTTAATTTTTAATTCAAGTTTAAATATATGATACGGGAAAGCACACATCAGATATGTGATTGAAATTAGTTTGAGGAAAAATGTACTCGACCTAAGAAAACCAAGAAAGTGAAAGACCAATGTTTTGAAATCATCGCCTACATGGATATTGGTGTAACCAAGAAAGGTGTCAAAAGTGGAGTCAAAGATGATAAATGGATTGAAGATGGTGACACATTTTGAAAAACTCAAGTTTCTGAAGAAGAGGATTTTTTAAAAATATCTTAAGGTAGACATGGGGCAGCAATAGTGGCACAGAAGGTAGAAAATTGTCTCTGGAACCTGAGATGATGGAGAGAAACCACAAATGCAGATGCTACTCTAGTGGGCTGCAAGTGGACTTGATGGGTTCAGTGCAGAAATGGGTGCTACTTAGGATAAGACGGCAAAGGGAGAGAAGAGTGCAGAGATTTCTAAGGATAAAGTGTAGGAATTTGAGGAATACAGAATGAATGCTACTGAGCTTGTTGGAAGAGCTTAGTAATGAGAACAATGGAAGCTGGGATCCACTAAAGGGAAATATATTGACTCATCTGGACATAATGTTCTTGGATATTTAAGTCACCTGGGATGACTGTACTTGTGATAATGACTGAACTGAAAAATAAAAGAAAGATTGGATGGGATTGGGCCAATAATCCCCTAGGGGAAAGAAAGAAATAGGTAAATATAATCAACATAGCTTTTGATCAAATCATATTAAGGAGGAAATGAGACCATAGAATTTCAGTTTTTCTAAACGATTTCTTTTCAGATTGAAAATGATTTCTTTTCAGGTTGAATATGATAGTAAAAATTCTATTTCCATATTTTTCATGGCTCTATACTCCTGATTTCAGGAGAACAATTTGTTTGTCTGAGACTTCTGTAATTCTGCAATGTCTTCCTGTTACTTTTTCTTTCCCTTTTGTTATTCACCTCTGTTCATCCGTGTTTCTCAGCACTGAACCTGGCTTTCCTGTTGCTGTTCCTTAGTCACCCTATTGTCAGCAAGGTTTTATCACAGCAGACATTGTGATAAATACTGATGTCTGCTTGTCGAAAAAACAAGAGCAAATAGAGCATCATACCTGGGCTACTGCCTCTGGAAGCAGTGTGGTACTTAGTCTGTGGAAGGACAAGAGTAGGAAGGTGATGGAGCAACGAATGTGTAGGCTGATGCTCTCCAACCTTCTTCTTGGTACTATTCCGTGGAAAGGAAGAAGTTAGAAATGTTTGTGCTATTGACATAAAATAATAATAGCTGCATATGTCTGTTTGTTTTCTTATATACCACATAGTTCCAAAAAATATATTCACATAATATCTAAAAGAGGTAACTATAAAGTAGGATTAAAAAAGAAACTTTTCTCCAAAAGAAAATAATTATTAAATATGGCTAAATATTTTGCTCTAAAGTTTTTAACATACAAAATAAAGAGACAAATGAATTTAGTGCTAATATTCTTATAATAAGAACTGCAGAGGGTTTTTTATCTCAATGACAATTACCTGTATGGAGAATATTTAATCAGTGTATACTTATCTTTATTCTCTTTCTCTTTTTTTAATGTATATTTTTCTCTCTAGACCAAGAGTATCTAGTTACACTGAAGTTTGGATGCAAAAGCATATCAGATAGGTGATGTAGTTATTTATAAAATTCCTTCACACTTTTGACAGCAGATAATAGAAATGAATCCATGAAGTCAACAATTGCCTCTTTTTCTATTTTCCAAGTGAATTGTTTTGGTTATTTCTTATTATCTTAACAGTTCCCATAGCAATTTATATTGAGAAATTTTGCAAAAGTTTTTCCTGGATGGGTTATTTAATTTGGTAAACTGATTTTATTGGATGATCTCCAGGAACACATTTCTAGCCTAGGAACAGATTGGGAGAAGATATACAGAGGCCAGCCGAATCCTCAGCACATCAAGTAGAGTTACATACTAAGGTAAAAAGTGAATACTTTAATTAAGTATTTCAGCATTGCTTTGTTGAAACACTGAATTAATTTGATTTAAAAGAATTCCACTGTTTTGAAATAGAACATCTGGAAAAGGCATGATCTGCAACCAATTGGCATACTCTGGATAACCCTCAGCCTGAAAATTTGACTTTAATATTGAACCCAAACAAAATATCTTCAGTTCTCCAACTAGATGAATTTGCCAACCATTCTCATTATCTAATTAGAATCTGGATGCCCATCTCTCACCACCAGCAAAGATGAAACTGGTTTTATTTCTAACTACAGGGATATTTGACTCTTGACATAGAAAATTTCTGGGCTTATTTTATTAAGGATACCTATGTGTCTAGTCATTACAAGGGAATTGCTCAATAAATATCAGTATCATTGTCTAAGACTTCTGAAAGAGATGGGCCCATCTTTGTAATAAATTTGCTCTAAAATCATAAAAACTTTCTCTTTTCTTCTCTCTTAATAGAAGCAGAGGTCTCATCATGTCCTGTAATAGAAATCCTTTTTATCTTTAAAGCCTGACTTTAAATTCCTTTGTCTCCCTAAATTCTTCCCTAAAATCATATTGACTCTTTAACTCATCTGTGTTCATGCTTTTTAAATAAACTGATTATATATTTAAATAGATTATATTATTCCAAGTAAATATCTTTTCTACTGTTAATGGAAGTGAAAGTATCTGAAGTGTCAATATCATAACCATATTTTATTCTGTGCATGTTTAGAAATTAACTATGCTATTTTTACTAATACTCTTATCCTTATGTTACTATTTTTACAATGTGAAAATTAGACATGAGTCATTCAAACCATGTTAAGAGTATTACTAAAAAAAAAACTAGAGCAAAGAGGTGTCAGAGCTGTAAGACAAATGGAAAAGCCTATTAATTTTAGCGACATCATAAATTTGAAATCAGAATGCCCAGTGCATGACCACCTTGCCGAGGGTTTTCTTCTAAGCACAATGTAACTTACATCAAGTAGTGACAGGCACATAATAAGCTTGAGGATATATTAAGTAAATGGTGCCTCAAAGTTCCAGAAATCAGAAGGGTCATCATTAAAACTAACTGAAGGGAGCTGAGGAGTCCATGATAAAAGAGGTGACAAGAAAGGTGAAATAAGCATGAGAGAATTAGTTGGCATGGCTGTTACATCCCTGTCATTGCAATGTTCTGGAACCTGTATTACATCCTCCAAATTAGGTGAATAAAATGCCTGATGCAGTCAAAGGAACTGACTCCTGTTTGAAGGAGGGAATAGGGAGGATGATACAGACCTGCAAAAAACTATGCATGTGTTTTTCTTTGACACATGTCAGTTTAAAAGTTTAAATTGCTATTCTGCACTCAGAGATTTTTGTCATTTTAATTATTAAACAATTTATACTATAGTCTCTTAAAGGTATAAGTAAACTTTGGTTTAAGAGCATTATATATGACTTAACATATTAAAAAGTATCTTTAAAATAATGTCTAAATAATACCAATAAAATAACAAAACAGTAATCTGTGGATTATATGTTTTCTCTGTAGATGTTAGCTAAATTGTTATCTTTTTATAGCTTTACAAATCAGCACATAACTATAGGTTTGGCTGTAAATTTAATTGGAACTTTAATTTTTTAACATACATGAAAATATAAACTATAAGCCCCCAAATATGCCCTGTTTCTTGGTATACCTTTACAAGTCCTATCTTGCATCTTAGCATCATAGACATACCATAATTATCTTCAGTAAAAGTCCAAATGTACAATATTTAGTATTCATGCATCATTTAAAGAAATTTATTTTTACTTTTTTATTCAATGTTCATATTTTAACTAAAGTTTTGATGAACCACTTAAAATAATGAGCTATAGTGTGAGAACAAAAGGAGAATAATACAGGAAAGGTATTTTCAGACAGAAAAGAAGTGTCCTAATAAGAATCCAAAGATGTTTACTGATATTGTCACATGCTATGACCCTAAGTTAGACATACATAAATAACTGATGTATGCTTTTCCGTATCATATATTTAAACTTGAATTAAAAATTAAATTCAATATGCACTCATCAATCTAAGCTATATTATTTGCTATCATCTGAATGTGTATGTCCCCTCAAAATTCATAGGCTGAAATCCCAGACCCTGAAGTGATGCTATTAAGAGGTATGGCCTTGAGAATGATTTAATTATAAAGATAGAAGCCTCATGACTTGGATTAGCACTCTCCTGGATGAGTTCGGGGAACTGGTTGGTGCTTTCCCGACATAAGACGACAGGGAAGGTGCTGTGCATTAGGAATAGGCCCTCAATAGACACTATGTCTCCCAGTGCCCTGATATTGTACTTCCAAAACCCCAGAACTGCAATAAACTTTTGTTGTTTATAGGCTGCCCACTTGATGGTATTTGTTACACCACACAGAACAGAATAAGAGAATACTGATTCTATTGTATTTTCCTATAATGATTTTTTCCTTTAAAATTTTATTAAATACATTTATTTTTCAACAGATACATAAAAACAGAACCAATTTTCCTTCCTATTTATGGGATATCATATGATGCTTCAATACACATATACGTAGATATGAATCAGGTTAAATTTGTCTGACTCCAAACATGTATCACTTCTGCATGGGGAAAACATTTAAAATTCTTTCTTCCAGGTTTTTGAAATATACAGTACATTATCATTATCAACAGTCACCATGCTGTGTAATAATAGCATACCAAAACTTGCTCCTGTCTAACTACAACTTGATAGCCATTGGTTAAATTCCCAAGGTTTTGATAATCACCATTACACTCTCATTTTCTATGAGATCAACCAATTTCTATCCCACATATGAGTGAGGTCATGTGGTTCTTGTTTTACTATGCCTGACTTATTTCACTTAACATAATGACCTATGGTTCCATCCATGTTGACACAAATGAAGTTTTTTTTTTCTTTTTTCTTTCTTTTTATGTTTGAGCTGCCTGATTTTTAAGTAATAATATATCTTACACTGTATTTACCCATAGTCATCCTGTTATATTTTATATAAGTAGTTTATCACTCTGTTAATCAACTATGGACATTTTGATATTCATGATACTATATACTTTAATTACACCATTAATAGGATATAGAACATTACTTCTTAGAAATATTTTAAGTTAAACCACTTCTTGCTGGACTTTTCTGTCAGTAATGTCCAACATTGGGAGTAAGGCTTTCTGGAGAATATCTAGTTATATAAATTGAAATATTAAAAGGAAGAGACATGACTGAACCAATTTTGCACATGATTAATTAAAGGCAAAAAATGTTTAAATACATAAACATCTAGAGTAAAATTAAAGCATTTTGATGCAGCTTGGCAAGTTGATGAGAAAGCCTGTAAAATGACTGAACTGGCTAAAAACAAGTGATAAGAAAAGCAACTTGAGGGCTGGGGTTGTGGCTCAGTGGTAGAATGCTTGCTAGCTCTTGTGAGGCACTAGGTTTCATCTCCAGCACCAGATAAAAGTAAATAAACAAAATAAAGATATTATATCCATCTACAACTAAAAATATTTTAAAAAGAGAAAATCAACTTGGAACCGAGCAGTGATCATTTAGTCATTTTATCCTAAGAACATCATAAATCTAAAATAGCCAATATTTTTCTTAAGTTCCATGAATGTTGCCCTGGATTTATTCATGAAGCCCCTCTTTTTTTCCTAATAATGTTTTTTTTTAATGTGCATTTAAAAAATAATAGAAGCCCTCAAAACTATGGTGAATTTCTCCATGGAACAAAAATCATATCAGAGAATCAGGATGGAACTCATCATTCTAAGCTATAATACTCGCTATTGTAGCTATAATACTCGCTGTAATACTTGCTGGCTTAGTAGACTCTTGGTCTAAAAAGCAAGATAAGTGACCAGCTTATACTTTACATGAGGTTTGTTTCAGTTTTTGTCACTGTGAACAAAAGACCTGACAAAAACAATTTAGAGGAGGAATAGTTTATTTTGCCTCATGATATCATTTATTCAGTCCATGGTTAGCCACCTCCATAGTTCTGGGTGCGAGGTAAAGCTGAAAATCATGGCAGGAGACCCAGGTGGGGAGGAGTAGCTCAGGACAGGGCAACCAGCAAAGAGACCTCTGCTCACTGGGACAAAATATAAACCCCAAAGCACTCCCCCAGTGACCTACTTCCTTCAGCCACTGCCAAGCTGCCTAAAGTTACCACCCAGTTAATCCATTTTAGTGGGTTAATGCACTGATCAGGTTTCAATTCTTACAAGTCAATTATTTTACTTCTGAACCCTCTTTCACTGTCTCAGACATGAGCTTTTGGGGGAACACGTCACGTTTAATCCATAACATGTAACCAGGGAATTCTAAGATGTACTGAGACATGAAAGGGCCTTTGCCATAAATGAACAGAGTTAAGAGCCTTTAACCAGCTGGGTGCAGTGGCACATACCTATGTTCCCAGGGTCTCAGGAATTTTAGGTAGGAGGATCTCAAGTCTGAGGCCATCCTCAAAGACTTAGCAAAACCTTTAAAAATAAATAAATAAAAAGTACTGGGGATGTGGTTTGGTGGTAGAGTGCCCCAGGATGAGTCAATCCCCAGTACTGGAAACAAACAAACAAACAAACAGCTTCTAACTATTAACAAATGTGCTTTCCTCAAAAAAACTTAGTTACCAGGAAATTGTCCAAGTCAGAACTTGAATTTGGAATCTCTCACAAGACAAGTCATTGCTTTTAAAATGACTGCCATTCTTCTACTCAAAATCTGTATGGCCATCCAATCATACAGAAAACATCCATATTATGTAACAAGGTACCCATAGGCTTTGGTTTATCTGGTTCTAAGATAACTCTGAGACTTCTTGGCTAAAGAGTTATATTGTTTTTTTGTTTGTTTTTGCTTTGGGGTTTTTTGTTTGTTTGCTTTTAGATTCTGGAACTCTCCTCCTTTTTATTTATTTTTTCCTTTGGTACAGGGGATTGAACCCAAGGGTTCTTAATCACTGAGCTACATCCTCAGCCTTTTTTATTTTTTATTTTGAGACAGGATCTCAGACAATTGCTGAGGTTGGCTTTGAACTTGGTATTCTCCTGCCTCGGTCTCCAAGCAGCTTGGATTATAGGAGTGTGCCATCATGCCCAACTGTATCTCTCCTGTTCTTTATAAAATATGTCTATCACTTTTTGCCCTGAGGATTTATACCTGACCTTTTCTCAGATAGAATGTTTATGCCCTTAGAATCCTGGGGCTGTAGCTTCACTTAAGTCTCTCCTCAAATATCACCATCTTCATATGGGCTTTTCTGACAACGCTACTGAAGAAAAAGTAACCCTTTTTTTCCTACATTCCCTCCTTGCAGTGTTGATTTTCTCCTATGGAACTTTTTTTTTTTAATTATTCCACTGTTTTTACTATGTAACAGTACATTTTATATTTAGCCTTTTGTATTTTCGTCTTTTTCACTAGATTATAAATCCTCTAAACTCAGGTGCTTCTTCTGTCTCATTCATTATTCAACCCTTAGTCCCTAAAAGGCACTAAAAACAAAATGAACCAACCAACTAAGCAAACAAAAATGTCCAACTTCTTTTTAACAAAATAATGGAGCAGGAAGTTCTTCAGTTTAGTATGTGATGCAGGAGAGTAACTGGGGCTAATCTTAATTGAAGAGCTACATCAAGTCTCTGGATCCTAATTAAATAATGAAATCCTCTTTTACATTCATTCTGCTTTACGTGGCAGTGCTATATTTTTTAAGTTCCTCCAAGTTAAAAGTTTTACACACTTAGCAACCCGCTTAGCTCACGAGGAGATTCAAGTTATTTGTGGTGACAGCAGTCTCTTTAATTCCACTCACTCCATTACCAGACCATGAGTTGAGCATACATTGTCTTTTACCAGAATCGATATCTTATCTATTCAGCTCCTTGAATGAGCTTTCATTATCCGGGTAGTTTTAGATAGATGACTTGCAACTTTTATTACCTTTAGTATAGCCTGCTTGGATATATTGGGAATTTTGTAGAACAGGTATAGGTATAAATCAGACTGGGTCACCTTCAGATTAAAAAAAATCGATAGGGAAGAAAATAAGAGTTGAGTACTTCTGAGTTTAGCACTCATTATCAAAGCAACACAGTATATAGCTGGTGACAAAACAAACACATGGTGAACACCTTAAGGTACAGTCCTGTTTTATCAAGCTGTGAACTATATCATGGGAATACTTACTAGGTTTAATTCATTTGTAATGGGACCTTTTATAGTGTTTCTGTATCCTTGAAATTTTTATAGGATCCCTTATTCTCAGTCCTAACTTGGTGGACAAAATAACAAAACTGTTAGTTAAACTTATAAATTTAAATTTAGAAAATCTCCACTAACCTTTAGTATAAAATGAAATGTATAACATTTTAATGAATATTTGCAAAATATACTCCAGGAGACATTGAGATTGACAGAATCCTTGCTTCAGGTATTCTCTGAATACTGGAAGCTGGAGAGAACAGACTTAGGAGAGCAGAACATTGGTTACCAAGAGCAATATTAAACTAGTGTAGTGGCATGGGCCTGTAATTCAGTGGCTCTGCAGGCTGACGTAGGGGGACTGCAAGTTCAGGGCCGGCTACAGCAAATTATTGAGATCCTGTTTCCAAATTTAAAAAATAATAATAAAAAGGGCTGGGGATGTAGCTCAGTGATAGAGCACCCAGGGTTCAAACCTAGTACCGAAACACACACACACACAAAGAGGAAGAAAAGAAAACTATGTTGACTACATTAGTAACTAATGGACTACTTCAAAGAGAGAAATATTTGCTTTAAATTATATTGTTTCCTAGTAGCATTTTATTGGAAGGAAAAAAGAATTTCCAAGAAAATCATTTGAAAACAATTCCTTTTATCATTGGAAATGATATTTTTGATTATCATATCATAATAATAAAATCAATAACCACTTCAGTAATTACTTTATAAAATTAGAAGGTTAAAAAAAGGTTAAAGAGAACTGATAAGATCCAAAAGGTAAATACACAATTACAGGAAGCAAACCAGTTCTAAAATAGAGGAGAGTCACCCAACTTCAGGAAAACTGGAACATACTGGGTGAAATAGTAGAGTAGGTACTAAATTCTGTGTTTTTTCCCATGAGAAATGTGACTCATTGGTATCAAATCTCCTGCTCCTTTCAGCATACAACAGAAATCTATATTTAATGTGACATCTGATCTTTAGTTTTTGTCAATTTATTAAAAAATTTTAAGTACTATGATAACAAATTAAGGAAAATATGCTGGTTTGGTTTTAAGCTTTGTTACCCATATTTAAAATACCTAGAAGGAATTTTAGCCATTGAAATGTGGTTATTAATCTCTCACATAATTATACAAGTTTCATGATTGGGCATAAGTCATAATAACCTTCTACTCAGCTCCACCTGTAAAATTATCATGTCTATTTTCCTAGAACACTTAGAAGCAAAAATTTTATAAATTATGCTTTCACTCATTTTATAATAATAGGAAACATTAGATATAATTAATGTATACAAGTAAAAATGACCCAACGGAACCCAGTATCCTGTATAACTAATATGCACTAATTAAAAAATCTTTGCTAGTTAGAAATCTAGTATACTTACTTGCAATGGCATAAACGACCAACAAACTTGGAAAATTGTTTTGAAGGAAAATGTTATTTATCAGGCAGATGTGGCAGTGCACCCTCTAATCCCAGTAGCTCAGGAGGCTGAGACAGAAGAATTGGAAGTTCAAAGCCAGTCTCAGTGATTTAGTAAGGAGCCTAAACAACTTAGTGAGACCCTGCCTCTAAATTAAATATAAAAAGAGGGCTGGGAATGTGGCTCAGTGATTAAGTGCTACTGGACTCAATCCTTCAGTACCACCACCAAAAAAAAGTTATTTATTTGTAAGTTCTATAAGTTTGATAATTCTTTAGGCTACTTTGCTTAAAACACTGAAGAAATCATATGTGGTTCAAAAAATGTTCATGGTCAACTTAAAAGTCTTGTTCTTTTATTAAATTAGCTATTTTGATGCAACTTGCTACAGTTTGTGTCTGTCTGGTTAAAGTTCCTAATTTTTAAAGAGTTCAATCATGAATGAAAAAATAAATTAGGGGCTTAGGTTGTGGCTCAGCTACAGAGCGCTCACCTTGCATGTATGAGGTGCTGGATTTGAACTTCAGCACCACATAACAATAAATAAATAAAATAAATATATATTAAAAATAAATAAATTATACCTGAGCCTATTTTCTAATAACCTGATACTAGAAAATTTTTCTATCCCCAATCATAATGGCTAACCCATTGTTAATTATGCTTTCAATATATTTATTGTTTGCAATTGAGATTTACTTCTCTGGTAGACCTTTCCCTTAATGACTCAATAAAAGAAAAAACTTAGTTTTTTTTACTTCTCCATCTAGAGGTAAACCCTAGTTCTCCTTCCTTTCAATCTGATTGGATTTATGATAGCTTCATGCTGTTACAGTATAGCAGAAGGTGGGTCTTAAGATTTCATCTTCTATCTGGCTCTCTGTCTTCTGTCTAGTTCTCTTGGAACACTCTCTTCAAATTCCATTTTGGAATGTTTTCCATCAGAACTATCACCATCCTATGAGAAGCTAAATTTCACAAACCAACCACAAGTAGGTATTGCCTTGACTCTCTCAGCTGAGCCAAGATCTTGCTGATATATCAGATATATAATGGAATCAACCATCCAGTGAGTCCAGAGCCAGTCATTCCAGTGACCTCCAGGCATTCAAATCTTCCCTGATGAGGCCCCAGACCTTATGAAGCAGAGAAAAGCCATCATCACTGCACCTTGATGAACTCTTGACCCACAGATTCCAAGAGTATAATATAATGGTCATCTTTTCCACTAAATTTCAGATGAGCTGTACACATAAGTTTCTACCATCCTGTATCCTAGCATGAGCATAAGTTTAGTGGACACAGCAGTATTTCCAAACTGGAGAACCTGAATAGTGAAGATACAAGATTCTAGTTGCTCAAAACAGTTGAGATAAAATTTCCCAAATTCGATGGGTATGAATTTAAAATAGATTTGCTATCAATAAACACCATAGTAAATGAGCACAAGGATACAGATACTAAATAACTTGGAATATACAGCAATTCCTATAAAATAGAAATGAATTCAAATACAATAGAAAAGAGAAAATATTTAAATATGCAATAAATGTCATATTAATAAAAGAAGAAAATTATTAGATTAAAACCTGAATTTTCAGTAGAAACTATAAATGGAGAAGGAAGATGAAAAATAACTTTTGAGTGTGGGAAAAAATAATAGTCAACCAAAAATCAGAGAGTTGCAATTTGATTGCCAACAAATCTTCATTTCAAGGAATATAGAAAGTTTTTTTTTTCAGTTTGAAGGAAATTTTTAGCAGATGAAACCTAAGAAAAAAATGTCAGAAAAAATATTTGAAATGAATACCTCAGAAAAGAGAATCAGAAAGGGTACATTTTTAGATAACTGGAAAACACTTTATTCTTTGTCTTTTTCTGTAAATTTCTTTCTAAATCATATAACTATTTAAAGCAAAAAAATATACCCATTTATTGCTAAGGGTAAAACTAATGTAGTTATCCTAAAATTAATAATTATAATATAAAAAGAGGCAGGATATGGATCTATTATTGTTTAGATATGAGGCATCCCCAAAAGCTCATGTGTGAGACAATGCAAGAAAGTTCAGAGGTAAAATGGTTGGGTTCTGAGAGCTTTAGCCTAAGCAGTGTACTGGGTGCACTGGGTGTTGACTGTAGGTAAGGAGTGTGTGGCTAGAGGAGATAGATTACTGGGGGTATATCTTTGGGATTTATATTATGTTCCTGGTGAGTGAAAAATTAGTCTTTCTATTTTCCAATGGTCATATCTTGAGCTGCTTTTTCTTCCACCATGATGTTGTGTCTTACCTTAGACCCAGAGTAATGGAGCCTGCTGTCCATAAAATGAGACCTCTGAATCTGTGAGTCTCAAATAAGAAACTTTCCCTCCTCTAAAATTGTTCTTGTCAGGTCTTTTGGTCACAGCAGCAAAATAGCTAAACTAAAACAGGATCTACACAAGCATGAAAGATCATCATGTTTTACATGAATTAGAGTAGAAAGGTAAGGGTATATATGTTCTCTGTTGGAAAACTATCAATAGGTATTGAAAATGAGAATAACTAAAAGAAATAAGAAAACTGAAATGGAGTTCTAAACATTGTAAATAATTTCATGCTAAGTGGAATAAAGTAGGAAACTAAAAATCAACCATGCATATAATATATTATTATATTTAATATAGGAAAAAAGCAGAGATTATCAGAATGATCTTTAAAAATTGCTATTAACAAAAGTGTATTTTAAAATTAAAGGCATAGAGATGTCAAAAATAAATGAATTAAAATAGATACCAGGTAATTGGTAAGCTTCAGAGAGAATTCCATATGTTGAGTCAATAAATATCTTTATAAACGCTAAGTTTATACACAATATATTTTCAAATCCCAAAATAATTTAGATAGTAATAAACATAGCAAAAACATGAGATCCCAATCTATTTGAAAATAAAACTCTTCTTAATAATCCATGAATCAAAGAGTAAATCAAAATGGTAAATTATTACTAAATGATAATAAAAGTAATCATGAAAATTTGCAGAATGTAGTTACAATACTACGTATAGAAAATGTATCATGCCAATATAAAAAAGAAGACACCTAAAATTAATAATGTTATTGTTCCCTTTTAAGATTAAGGAGAGCACAATAAACCCAGTAAATATAGAAATGCAACTAACAGGTAAATACTAATCAGTGGACTAAAGGAAGAAAATCAGTAAAGTCAAAGATGATTTACTAAAAATAGAATTTTCTGAAAATATCAATAATGTGTTTCTCATTTCTGTTTTATTCAATAAAGTCAAAGATGATTTAGTGGAATTATCAATTTTTGGTAAGAAAAAATGAAAAAGAAATGAGAAGAAGAAGAATAAAATTAGAAAATATTATCAATAGCAATCATGAAAGAGAAGAAACTCTCTCAAGCTTTAAAAGGTCTTTAGAAGAGTATTGATTGGAATGTTATAAACAACATTAAGTCAATAAGTTTAATTATTTTGTGAAATATACAAATTCACTGAAATTCCAAAATTGGCTAAAGAAGTAACAGAAAATTTAAATAGTTCTATAACAAGTTAAAAATAAACTTACAACTAAAAATTTTCCCATTTAAGAATTCCAGGCCCAGGTGCTTTTGCTGACAAATTCTGTTAAAATCTTAGGAGAGTAGTAGTGTCAATTTCATACAAATACTTTCAGAAGACACAAGAGTCTTATATTCTTTCAAACTGACTTTATAATCTTAATATTTATCCTCATATCTAAAATCATGTATAATGACCAAGTGTAATGCTTTCCCTTCCCTGAAAGATAAAGTTTGATTAATATCCAAAATCCAATAAATGTACTTTATCATGAAACACTAAAAAAGGAAACAATGTTATCATATCAATAGATAGCAAAAAGTATTTGATTAAATACACACCTACAGATGATAAACAGTACCAGGAAAACAGGACTACAGGGGCACTTAATGTAGTTTGGTTGGTTTGTAAAGTGTTGGATATAAATTTACCATAGACCTAGAAATATCACTGCTGAGCAACTTCCCAAAGGAAATGACAACCTGAGTCCACATATGTAGCTCTACATGTATGTTCTTATCAGCATGATTAATAAAAATCAATAATAAAATAACCAACTAAATGACCATCAACAAGGTTAATAAAAGAAAATGTTGTTTATCTATAGAGTGAAATATTACTCAGCAATAAAAATAGGAGTAAAACTACAACATAGATGAACTTAACCATGTATATATACACAAAAATTGAAAGAATCTAGACATAAAATTTCACATATTATGTAATTTTATTTTATTAATCATCCAGAAGTGACATATCTAAAGAGACAGAAAGTTCATTAATTATTAACGAGTTTAAGGATATAAACCCTAATTAAATGGAAATGAGCAAAAGTAATCATTCTGGAGTAAAGGAAATATTCTAAAATTTGAATGTGTAGATGGTTTTATAGTGCTGAACATTTATAAAAATACTACATTGAATTATAGACTTAAAGGAGGTAAATTTACTGCATTTGAATTATAGTTATTTAAAAATGAAATGAATGAATGAATCAATAAAGGCTAATAGTGATCAAAATAAAAGTAAAATTTCATTAAAATTAAAAATACTGCTAAGCATGGTGAAACATATTTTGGCAGGCTGAGGCAAGAGAATCACTAGTTCAAAGCCAGTCTATGCAACTTAGTGAGCTTTTAAGTGACTTCAGGATATCCTGTCTCAAAATAAAAAAGAAAGAAAGAAAAAGAGCTGAGGATGTGATTCCGTGGTTAAGTGCCCATAGGTTCAATCTCTAGTGCAAAAAATATCAAAAATACTATTCAAAATATGGTATTAAGAAAAGTATAAAGCACCCACAAATTGTAAAAAACATATGGAACTTAATTACTTGATAAAGAGCATATATGGAGACTATGCAATGAACACTTACTACGTAACAATAAGAGGAACACCCCAAATAAAAATTAGCTAAATGATTTGAACAGACACTTCACAAAACAAATTAAATAAATTTCCAATAAACACAGAAAGCATGTTTTATTCCAGCATTTAAGGAAATGTAAATAAAATAAAAATGAAATGATGCAACACTTTTATTAATGTCTAACGTTAAAAAGATCAACAATACCAGGTGCTGGTGAGAATGCGGAGGAACTAGAACTCACACATTGTTGTTAGAAATTGAAATGCTTTGTAAAAATGCTATAAAATTTTATCATGTGATCCAGCAATGTATCCTCCTAGATATTTAGTAAGAGTAATTAAAACCTATTTCTGCATAAATATTTGTACACTTAGTTCTATATCAGCAGAATTTACACACCAACATAAAAATGAACCCAAATATCCATCAACTGGTGATTTATTAAAAACAAAACAAACAAAAAAGCAGTACCATATTCACCCTATCAAATAGTACTGAGAAATATTCATAAATACAACAGATTAAATGAATTTCAAATAAAGGACTTATCATAAATGAAAGTAGTGAAATAGGAAACTATAGCATATGATTGCATTTATATAAAATTTTAGAAGACGGACAATTCAGGTGACATAATCATTCATTACCTTGAACTTGGTCAAGAGAATTCACTGCAAAGGATCAAATGGACAGTTTTCAAGAAAGGTATCTATTCAATATCTTCCTTGGCATGGTGATTTGACTATACACAATTACTAAATGTGAATACCCTCAGATGAAAAATTGGTGACTTTCTTTGTACATAAATATAAAATGTTATTTAAAAAAAAATAAGTCACTGTTTATAATTGTCTGAAACATGACATCATCTGTTACATCTCCTGAACTTAGCTTGTTTCACTTCTTCACTGCGCACCTGCCACTTGCCTTCTCAGCCCATGGAATACCCAGGACCTTCATATCCATGGGCCTTCTATCTCCTTTGGCTGTATCCTTAGTTTGTCTCTCTGGTCTTCATGACCTCATTCTGCACTTTAGGAAGCTGACATTTATTAACAACACATAACTTCCTGGGCTTTGGGTTTGCAATTTTGCTTTGCCAGTGAAAGGCACTAAAAGGAAATATGAGGAATGGCAGAGTAAGTAATCCTTGGCTTCTACCTTTTCTTTTCTTTACCAGTAGTCACAAGTTCTAGTGGATAATCCTAGTATCCTGTAAGTATATGTTTAATGATCATATCTTTCTGGTTGAAAACAAAAATGGTTATTGTGAGTAGTTTCTGAATGCCACAGGGCAAATAGTTATATTATGGCTGATATCAAGCTATGTCAGTATTAATACCAACAAAATGTCATGATCTGTGACAGCCTGTGTAGTTGGAAAGACATGGGAAAAGTTTGTTCTTACGAGGTATTATAAACCTACTCCAGTAGGCTTATTCACTTGGTGGCACTCTTTCACAACTACACCTACTTGGGCACAGTAACCTCTCCTTTCTTGCTTCTTCCTGTCTTGGAGTAGAAATGATTCTCTGCTGGTGTTTCTCCTGCTCTGCTCCACAGTCCATTGTTGGTTTCAGCCCATTCTGATCACACCTTTGTTTAAAGTCTCCTTATTAACTCTTCATTTACTTTAACCAGATGAATGATGTATTCCCTGTAGGACTATGCTTGTTCCATAAATTAATACTAGAAATGACATCCAAAAACAAACTCTCAAAATAGATTCTGGATGAATTTCCTCACATATTCAAAACATAAATAGAACATTTTACTTTTCCTGGGAAACAAGAAATTTGTCATTTTTGACATGCAGGAGCATCGCAGCATATCATGCGATAGTTTGAAGGCATAAAATATCAGGTAGAGGAAAAGCTGGGTCTTGAGAAATCTGATGGTTATGACAATTTAATAGAAATCTGTGAATCACTAATTCGGTAGTTATTATAAGAATAGCCTGGATCCCCAAACACAGGTCCATGAAAAAAAATCAGAGAAGATTATAAATGTCCAAACTCAAAGTACAATTAGAAATTTACATTGTTCCCAACTTAGCAATATATTTGAGAAACTTTATCATAACAGCTCTGTTGACAGTAATTTAACTGAAGATACTATGATGGAACCTAGGTCTTTGTTATTGATGGGGATGATGTGGCTTTGAAATTGCAACAGTCTAGTGGCAATATCTAACCAACAGGTAAGTTGGATGCCATTATGTGAGGCATCTGAAGATGGGAGGAGAAACAGAAGTAACATCACACAGGTATTTAACACACAATAGGTTTTTTAGGAATAAAATACCAAAGCAGCTAATCAGGATATTCTAGCGATGTTTAGTTGATTTACCCAACCTGAAAGATCAAAAGTTGGCAAGCAAAGGAAGATTATAATATCTTCCTTTCCATATATAAGCCTGTTTACAGCCAGGAGTTCAAAGATAAGAAGGATGAGGTTACTTAGAAGAAGAATCTCGCCATGCAAGTGCAAGTATATTTGACATTCTATTAAGTCCCTATACAGATTAAAAGTACACTGGAGAAAGTTGAATACCCATATCTTTCAAAGTTTGTTCAATTTAGTCTGAGATGACAGTGACATGTGAGTGAGATATAGCTTTCTGACATAGAAAAAAGTATGTTTTCTTCTATCTTTATCTTACAAAGTAATGAAAACAAAACATTTTTAGGACTGGGGTTGTGGCTCAGTAGGAGAATGCAACTAGCATGCTTAAGGTCATGAGTTCAAAACCTATCACCACAAAAAAAATTTATATGGGAAGGCAACCAATGTTCATTCAGATATTTGGAACAGGACCATGATAAAGTCTTTCTATTATCATGTTATATTCTTCTGAAATCCTTATGATTTTATGGGGCATCACGCTGTTCACTATGTTGATCTCATCATGCTAATTGTACATGATATTCAAAAAATATTCTGTATATGCTTATAACTACAAACATCCCAAAAGAATGTTATAGTCCTGCAAGATCAATAAAGAGTTATTTTCTAAAATAAAAGGCAAGATAGTGTCATAGAACTTAATGAACTAGTTTTATCCTTGAAAATCCTTTCAAGAGGACTCCTTTTAAGAAGATTAGTTAGAATTGGGCTGGGGCTGTAGCTCAGTGGTAGAGTGTCCGCCTAGCACATGGGAGGCAGTGGGTTTGATCCTCAGTACCACATAAAAATAAATAAAGATATTGTGTCCCTCTACAACTAAAAAAATATATTTTTTAAAGAAGGATATTAGTCAGAATTTGTTCTTAGCCACCCCAGTGCTTAAATATAGCTGCCTAAAGGGAATAGCCAAAGAGCAAGGTTTCCCTTACTTTGTCAGATCTAGTTGTTAACACTGCTGCAAGTCCTACCAATATCAGAGACAAATACAAACCACTCAACTAAGCAGAAACAACAAACAAATGGGATCAATCACTTTGTGTGAGTTTGATTACACTGAACTGGTCCAAATTGTTGGGGGACAATATCCATCTTACTGGAATTGGCACCTATCTCAGATTTGGATTTGCTTTTCCTGCCTCAGAGCCCTTGCCAGAACCAGCATCCAAGGGCTTATATAATGCCAAATTCACACAATGACATGACCTATAGTTCTTGTTTAAAGTACCCATCTTCTCATGGTGAATACATTAGTGTTCTTTTTATTGTTATAATTTTAACTATGCATACACATATTATATATTTATTTGTAATTATAATACATATTTGTGAGTGTTTGATAGCACACTTCAGTAATTGAAGTGAATAAAATAATTAAAATGAATCAAAGCGTATGTGTATAAGTATACATACATAATTTTATTTATTAATTTCACAAATATGTATCTCTTAAAACAGTCTGTGTTAAGCCCTTGAAGTATAAATGAATAAGTAGCCTGGGATCTTGAGAAATTTTCAACCTAATAAATAACTATTTGTTCTAAAATGAAAATATCACATAACAGTGAGAGGCACTGGTGTTTATTAGGTATCTAGGGTTGTAGAATAACTAACAACTAATAGTATCAGGGAGAGTTAAATCAAGGAAAACTCCAGAGGAAAATGTAGTTTTGTTGGTATTGATCCTTCAAGTGGAAATGGTATTCAAGGAAAAAAATGAATAACATAAGCAAGGAAGAGGTGTTTAAAGTCATGGTAGGTTCAAAGATTGATACCGCTTGTTGTTGCTAGAACCCAAATAGGTTTTGTAGGAGATAAAGCATGAAAGGTAATTTAGAGTTGGACTTTAATAGGCCATGAAAGCAATGTCACCAAGTTTGAATTTTATCCCATAGACGATGTGGTGCCACTAAAAGCTTTTAAGCAGGACAGTTACAGAGTCCAATCTATATTTTAGAAACATCAGTCTGCCAGCAGTGTTGATAATGCATTAAAAGGATAAGAGATTAAGTTTCTGTGGTCACTTGAGAGGGTATTGACAAAGATTTGTTGAAAGAATCCTTTCAAGAGATTTAGAAGCTGGGTTTTATAAAATCTGGTACAGAAAAGACCTGTAATAAAGAATAAACTAACAATTAGTTTAGATATTTTAATTTCCCAAATAAAAACAACTTTCTTGAACTTAAAGAGTACATTTTAATAATATTTTTGTTCTGCCAATAATAGGAGTATTGGCAATTAAAGGAACATTTATAACACATTTTCTTTTAAAAATTTACAAAGCCCTGTAAGAGTATTTCTTTTAGTCAAGAATTTTAGGCAAGAGATACTATCAAGATGTATTTTTTTTTTTCTGCTCAAGAGCCAATGAGGTGAAAAAAGAAAAAAAAAATTTCAGACAGAGGAAAGTTATCCACAAATAGTTGGAAAACTCTGAATACTTTAGTATGTCTGAAAAATGAAGCATATTTTGTGTTGAGAAAAATAAAAGGTATATTTATTGGCAGGAGGTTATTGTGTGACATGACAAAAAGTTTTCATTTTATCTTAAGAAATAAAAAAAAACTATTAAACAGTAAATGACACCATCCATCTGATTATTAGTTTTTTTTTTTTAAGTTTACCTGGAAGGTATGTGGCAAATTTATAGATGGGTCAATGAGAGAGAGAAAGAGAGAGGAAGATCAGTTGCTATGTTATAAGAGTAAACTTGATGAAGATATAATGAGAAGTTAAAATAAAGAAGAAAAGAAGTCTGTGTAAAAGAAGAGAAAGGAGGAAAGATGTGTCTGTTGAGAAGAGAGTCAATGTATCTTGAAGAAGTTTGAACATTCACAGAAAAACATCTAAACTTTAAGAGAAAACCCAGAATATAGGCAATGGGATAACAGTAATCCTACCATGCCTAAAAAAACAACAAAATTAAATAGCCCAATACGTTTCCTTTTGTTTGTGTGAATATGGGCATGCATTTGTGTGTGTGAAGGAAGGCTACCTGCTGAAGATATTAAATTAAATTATATATGTGATTAAAATATATATAATATATATATAATATATATGTAAGTGTATATATACACATACACTATACACATAGTATATATATATACTATGTGTGTGTATGTAAGGAAAATCCAGGTAACTTTAGTAACTATTGACAATGTTTTCACTGTTCTATAATCATGATATACTCTCCAATGTCTTCTCCTCAACACTTATTAATGTGTCAACCCACTTTCTTTTTCTTCTCTTCCTTCTCCTTTACTTCTTTGTGCACAGAGACCTTACACATTCTTCCTCGTGTTTTCTAAAATTGATATATGAATTAAATATAAACTTCCAAACTATTTGTATAACTCTTTATAATTTTTCTTGTAATACATCGCAATTTTCTTAGTATCTTGGTGTTTTGGTAGAAAAGTGATTAATGAGGGATTTCGTGTTTGGTTTATGGAGGTGGACTATGCTAACAATTTGATTCTGGAACCTGGGAAGAGTTTTCTATGATTCACTGGAACTGAGGTGTTGGGATATTTGTTTCTAAACTGAAGCTATGCCAGATTTGGGGATGTGGAGAGAATCTTCTTCCAGTCCCTCTTCACACATTATATACTTATGCAGACATCAACTGTGGTCGATGATCATCAGGTGTGCTGTGTTCACTCTTGAATCTTAGTCAGCTCTATAAAGCTGAAACCCAGGGACATACTCCAGAACTATTAAGACCTGAATGAAATCACAATCATATGCTGCTGCTGTTTCACAATAATACCTGAATTGATGGTTCATCTTGGAGGGTTGTATGAAATTCAATTGTTGAATGGCAACATAGTGTCCATGGAGATAATATCCCAAGTCTCATATACTTCAGGATAGTAATAACATGCAAATAAAAACTACTTGTATTTAAGTAACATGCATATTATGATTACTTCCCAAATCAGAGATTTTTCTATGCTGCAAGGCATCCCTTTTTGCTGGTGAAGAGTGGATTCCATTAGACAGAGTTATTTGATATTCTAGTCTACATTGGTTTCTTTCTTAGTTGAGACACTGGTTTTCTCACTTTAGTGAGGTAAGTATGAACCAAAAAGAGCTATAATATAGAATCCAGAAAGCTAGTAGAGGTCAAAGATTGAATCTGCCCAAGTTATCCTTTTGGGCATAGTTAGAATTCCTGTTTCCAATTGCTCCATTGTATCTCACAGAGTTGAAGGAGACAGCGGTGCCTGGCCAAAATTATACTGCACTGGCATACAAGACAGTGTGTGGGGGACATGGAGAACCCTCTGGTTAAGTGGTTATTATGATGATATCCGATTTTAATTTGAAACGTGATTAATATGTCACACATTAAGACTGGCTCCCGATGAACTGTTAAAACCTGAAGCCTCTAGTTAGGAACAACAGAAGACAAGTAAGCCTTGAAGAACAATGAGAAGTGAAAATCTACACTCACCACCAAAATCCATGAGGCAGTCCCTGAGCAAACATGTCCCCACTCTCAAAAGCATCAGAAAAGCCAGCACAAGGAAAGAAAAGGTGACAAGGGAGAGAACACAGCTCTCAGCCATAATCGTTCTGGTTATATCAGGTCAATCTAGGCTAGAGTTTTAATTTTAAATTTGGAGTATAAATTGGGCTGGATTAGGTTTGAAGCACTGAGTCAAGAATAAAATCTGTCCCTATCTCTAATGTAAACTGCTATGTTAACATTTGGAATAGGTAATTTATGGGGATATGTTTTGAAATTATGTAAGATTATGTTTGAGATAATATAAAGACAATGTTCTTCATCTTTTCTTTATCTTTCAGTTTTGGCAGCCATTAACAATTTGCTAACCTCACCATTTCTGTTCTCTAAAGGTTTGGGTAGAGATCATCAGACCTAACTCCACTCCATTCATGCTGAGCTCCTGAGCGGGCACAATAATTTTAAGCACATTTAAGAGATCTCTTCCTCATCTTCTTTAAATTATACTGTTGCTAGGACTGCTCTTTCCTGGGCTTTTGGCTAAAATATGGTGCTTTAACTCCCCTGTTCTGAAAGAATTGAGACAATCACATTTTTCCCCTCAAATGGTTAGTTTGGGATCAATTGAAAAGAGAAAAATAACAGGGGTTTCCTGCACAAAATTTAAACCACAGGGTCAATCATTTATGTTCCTCTGGCCAAATAGAAGGATTTTCCACTCACAGATTTAGATGCCTTTTTGGTCTGTGTTGACCTCAGAATAAATTTCTGTATGACTTGTCTGAGCCCCAGAGTGTAAAAGGAATGGAGAAATGAATTTAAATATGGGAGGGTTATATCCACAATCTTCCTTTTTGTCCCTCTATTTAAAAAAAAGGGTAGATAATATTTCTCTCAAAGTGTTTTTGTCTATGCTCCCTTCTGGGATAGCAGCCATCACAGAGCATAAACTTGCATGTGTGAAATGAAAACAAAAACTATGCAAGCACTGTACCAGCCATAATTAGGTTTTTATTTCTCTCCCTGCCTGCTGCCATTATGTACTTTTCACAATCCAGAGTTTCTTAATTCTTTCCCAGATTTTTAGCTGTCATCAGTGGAAGCTTGAAAGCTGAAATAAAATGATGACTCAAGTATATCCAGAACTGAAAACTTCCACATTTTTAAAAAATAACTGTCTCACTAAATTACCGCTAAACTTAAACTTGAGATCCTCCTGCCTCAGCTCCTAGAACAGCTGGGATTACGGGGTGCATTCCTCATTTAGAAATTACTTTATTGGGAAAAGAATATTAATCTGATAATTGTATTGTGTGTGTGTGTGTTTTAGTGTTTTTATATTGAAAGACCTCACTCTGGGTCCTTAGGCTCACATGAGTGCTGATGAGAAATCTCTATGAAATGGGTCATTTTTTCTCAATATCTTCAAGACTTTCTCTTTAGTCCCCCCCCCAACATTTCGAATGCATTTTTTCCACATTGTTAACATATTTCATGTTATAATTAATGAACAAACATTGATACAATATCACTTACTAAGCTCCATAATTTATTCAGAGAGGTATGTAAAATGACAGTCACTGTTGGAAAACAGCATGGCAGTTCATAACAAATTAAAAATAGAACTGTTACATGATCCAGCAATTCTACTTCTGGTTATATATTCAAAATAATTTAAAGCAGTACTCAAAGATGTGTTTGTACAACTATATTCATACAGCATTATTCACAATAGCTAAAATGGGACAGCTACCAAAGTGTCCATTAAGTAGATACATAGACACACAAAAGGTGGTGTCTGCACACAATAAAATATTACTCAACTTTCAGAAGGAATGTCTATCATATAGATCATGGATAAAGCCTGAAGACATTCTGCTAGTGATATGAACCAGAAACAGAGACAAACATGGGATAATTCTATTTACATGAGATACTTGAAATAGCCCAGACAAAGAAAAAAAAAGTAGTATGGCAGTTTCCTGGGACTGGGGAGGAAGAAAAGTGGAGACTTATGGCTTAATAAGAAGAGTTTCAGTTTCATAAGATGAAAAATATTATGGATAGAAATGTGTGGTATTTGTACAATATTATAAATGAATTAAATACCATTGAACCATATTCTTCAAAAAGGTTAAGATAGTAAATTTTATGATATATGTACCTTATAACAGTTTTTAAAATGGAAAAATTAAGATGAGCTTAGGTTTGTTGTTTCTAAGGTTAATCTCAGTTCACCCAAGGCTTGAAATTTATTTTATAATACTTTATTTCTATGATGGTGTGGGTTGATCTGGTGGTGGGTTTGTATCACTGTCTGCCCTACAGTCCTCCTGGGCTTTCTCTTGCTCTGTCCAACACCCTTACCACCTTCCCAGCATTTTTCACCCATGACACAGCCTGATGGTGGCATTCTGATTGGTTCTTGTGGCTTCTCAGTCCTAGGCAAACACTATCACCCTATGTCTCAGGAGTGTGACCATCTATTCATGTTCTATCCCACCTGTAGCTGTGCACCAAAAATATATTCCTAACTCTCCTCAAGGAATTTTCTTTTTTTATTATGCCATCTGCAGTGGGTATTCCCTAATGTCCTAAGGGTTGTAGGGACTGTTGCCCTTCCTCCAAAGATCAAGGCTCTTTTGTTGTTGTTGTTGTTTCCATTCCCAAGTGAAAGGGAATTAGGGTTTCTTGTCTCTCCTTCACAGAATTTTGTCTTCCTGACCCAGCTTGCATCATGAAGAACACTGTCTTACCAATCTTCATCATCCCCTGAGAATGTGCATGTGTTCATTTGTGTGTGTGTGTGCACACACGCACACACATGCGTAACGCACATGCACACACGCACATGCACATGTATATGTGCACATTTGCCTGTGGAGACGGTGGAGAAGAGTTTGCAAGAAGATGTACACTCACAGTCCACACTCAGCCTCCACTAAATCCTTAACATTTGTAGCTGGTTCAGACTGTCTCAGACTCCTACTCCTGCAGAAGTGCAGCTCTTACTAGGTTTCTTGCTAAGCGGTCACACCAGGACCTCAGTTTTCTGAGGAATCTAAGAGAAGTCATGAACTCACAGTTGGTCCAAATTTTTGATGCTATTATAAAGCTATGAATAATTCTCTCTCCAGTTCTCTAGGTTCTGAGTGGAATCTAAAAGTTTATTTCTTTACTTTTGATTGCTTGATCCAATTTATTAAGTTTGAATTATCTTAAGTAGGATCTTACTGATTATTCACTATATTAACATTTTTATACAAAACTATCCCCAAAGCTCTTATGGAAACAAAATTGTTGTCATTGTGCAGCTAAGCAAAGGCATTTTTAAAAGCAAAGCAAAACAGAAAAGAATAAAATGGCAAGGGAGGAGAGTTTTATGTTCAGATGAGATTTACAGACAGCTGGAAACTTGATGAGACCAAGAGAAAAGGAATTATCTTTAATCAAAGGGCTTCCCTTTCTATTGTATTCTAAGTCCCATGATGAATGTTACGGCAGTTTCTCTATTACCAAAATCTAGTTTCCAGGTTCACATATCACAGCTTTTCCTTGTTCTCACTAGGCACTACTTAAATAACTCTTGTATTCGTTCTCTCTTAGCCTTCCACATAGATCATTTTCCCCTGTCTTTCAAAAATACTTTAGCTACTAAAATTACTTTCTGTGTGAGTTAAAAGCCCAATTTATAACATCCTTTACTTTCAATACTGATTAAACTAAACGTATTATCATCTCTTTTCAATTATTGGAACTGTATTTTTTTTTGCCCCAAAGCACTTTCCTTAAGAAAATCTAGTTTCTTTTGCTTCATAACAGCAAATGACTTTAATTCACAATTATTTAATATCCTTCTTCTGCATTCATTTTTAATCTATACTATGTTTGCATTGCAATCAGCTTTTTTCAGATATATTTTCCCCAAATATCAAGATATTCAATAAATGCTTAATACATATCAGCTGATTTTAGTAACCTAGGATTGGTCCTCAACTTTTACCAATGTCCTGGAATAACTTACCCTTGTTTGACAGTTCTCTTTATCTAGAGTTGACTGATTAGTCTCAATTCATAATCGGGTATCTGGATAAAAGAGAACCAGTGTTGATTTGTGGTCTTTTGCTTATCACTCAATTTGCAGATGTTTAATTTTAATTTTTATTTATTTTATTTTTTTACATATGTGGCTGTAAACTCTGCCTTTTGGTCAGGAAAATTGATCCTCATGAAGGTATTGATAATATTTTCTTCCTTGCATTTGAGAAAATACATAGGCCTCGTGTTTTTAATTTCAAGGACCACCTTAGCATTAGTGAAGGAAAATATATTCTAAAATGAACAGCTGTTTTCTGATGGGTCAAGTATTTTATTTTACCTGAACAAAATAAGCATTTGCTTATTTCTTAAAAGAGGAAAAGGGAGGTGTCATAATCGTGAGAGAGAAAATGATGGAAAAGGAAAAAATAACTTTGAAATAGGAATTCAAATTCTTGAAGCCAAACTAATAGTACAAGGCCAGTTGGTTTTGCATTCTGATATTTGTGGATCAAAAACCTAGGAATTAGATCAGAGATCACTGCAACTGCCAAAAGAAAGCATAGACTCAACACTCCAACACACTGGTACAGGCATCATCTTCCTTAATATGACTCTCAGTGCTCAAGGAATAAAACCAAGAATCAATAGGTGGAATGGCATCAAATTAAAACGCTTCTGAATAGTAAAGAAAACAATTAGGAGTGCAAAGACAGGGCCTACAGAATGGGACAAAATCTTGGCCAGCTAATGTCCCAACAGAGGATTAATATGCAGAATATATTTTTTAATCTTACCATTTAAAAATAATGACCCAATCAATAAGTGGATAAATGATCTAAACAGACTTCTCAAAAATAGAAATACAAATGATTGACAAATATATGAAAAATGTTCAACATCCTTAGCAATCATTAGTCATTCCAGTGACCTCCAGGCATTCAAATCTTCCCTGATGAGGCCCCAGACCTTATGAAGCAGAGAAAAGCCATCATCACTGCACCTTGATGAACTCTTGACCCACAGATTCCAAGAGTATAATATAATGGTCATCTTTTCCACTAAATTTCAGATGAGCTGTACACATAAGTTTCTACCATCCTGTATCCTAGCATGAGCATAAGTTTAGTGGACACAGCAGTATTTCCAAACTGGAAAACCTGAATAGTGAAGATACAAGACTCTAGTTGCTCAAAACAGTTGAGATAAAATTTCCCAAATTCGATGGGTATGAATTTAAAATAGATTGCTATCAATAAACACCATAGTAAATGAGCACAAGGATACAGATACTAAATAACCTGGAATTTACAATAGCAATATGCACATGAAAGCTACCTTGAGATTTCATCTCACTCCAGTGACAACAGTAAACATGAAGAATACAGATAACAGTAGCTGATTGCAGGGACGTGAAAATAATGGTACTTACACATTGATGGTGAGACTGCAGATTAACCACTTCGGAATCACTTTGGAAAACAATGTAGAAATTCCTCAAAAGACAAGGAATGGAAACACTAGATGACTCAACTCTACAACTCCTTGGTATTTATCCAAAGAACAACAACAACAACAACAAAAACCCCAAAATCTAAAATCAGCATATGTTGTAGTTTAGATATTCGATGTCTCCCAAAGGTACAGATTAGTCCATCCAAGAATGTTCAGAAGTGAAATGATTAGATTATAGGAGCTGGAACCTAATCAGGGGATTAATTCATTTGGTGGAATAATAATTAAAGAATCATTTTACTGGGTAAAAAACTATAGGCAAACAGGGTGTAACTGTAGAAAACAAGTCAGTGAGGGCATGCCCTTGGAGATGGTATATCTTCTGCCTGTCTCTTTGCTTGCCCTGTGTGCTTCCTGGCTGCCATGAGCTGACAGCTTCCCTTCACCACACCTTTCTGCCATGATGTTCTGCCTCATTTCTGACCCAGAGGGATAGAGTCAGTCTACCATGGACTGGAACCTCTAAAATCATGAGTCAAAATAAACATTTCCTTCTCTGAGTTGTTCTTGTTAGGGATTTTGGTCCATAGTGATAAAAAAAAAAAGCTTATTAACACAGCATACTATAGTGAAACATACCAATGTTTATAACAGCATAATTCATCATCACCAAGTTATGAAATTAGCCTAGGTGTCTGTCAATAGATGAAAGGATAAAGAAAATGTGGTTTGTGTGTAAAATGGAGTTTACTAAGCCCTAAAAAATAATGAAACTATGTCATTGGCTGGTATATGAATGGACCTGAAAATATCATGCTAAATAAAAAAGTCGAACTCAGAATGTCAAGATTTGAATGTTTGAGAGAAAGAGATAGATGCGGGGGGAGGGGGGGCTCTTATTATAATAGGAAGGAGACTAATAACCAAAAGAGTAAAAGAAGGGCATAAAGTGGAGGGGTGAAGGGAGGTCATATGCAAGTTCTGGAGAATGAAATCTACCAAATTATGCTGTGCCCATGTACAAATATTCCACAATAAATCCAGTGTGAATGTGCACATGTGCGTGCATGCACATGCATGTATACACACACGTTATAATTCACAAAGGAAATAATAATAATGCAAGGGAGAGCAAGTGGGTCAAGGGAAGAAGAAGGAAAGCATGTGGAAGGTACTGAGGAAGAAGATTGATCAAATTATGTTACATACATGTATAAATATGGTATAATGAATTTCACTATTAAGTATAAATAAAAATGTACCAATTGAAAATACATAAAAGACCCCCCAATAAAGTTCTTACTTGGTTTTGAGATTAAATTATCACACAATTCTACAAAACAGAATGTCTCAATCAGTCAAAGTGGGGAATTTGCTTCTATAGACAGAAAGGCTAAAAAAGCAAAAATAAAGAACTCAAAACAGATTGATCCTTTAAAGATGCTTTTCTTATAAGACAGGAAAAAGGAAATAAAGCAGTAGCAAAATAACTGAACATCTAGTTACTTCAGGTAACATTTTTGCAGACATTAAAGCAGAGGGAACTTTAATTTGATGGCAATTGAAACTGGTCGTTTTAGGCAACTTGGCTGTTAACCTTTTATTCTCTTGATTTATCAGAAGGTAAGAGAACAATTTATTCTCAGTTTGCTCATATGCAACTCTCCTATGAGTGACTGCATTTTTTTTTGAGTGACTTCATTTTTATTTTCAGTTTAATCCGTGGGGGTCTAGTAAAGGAGTTTAGTCTAGAATAATAACCTCTTGCTCTTTTTATTTGACAGACAGTAAACAAAAAAATAGACTAATCCTTGCCTAGGAGCTATAGTAATTATCTGTCTATAGAGGTCTTACTGTACCTTCTTTAGGAGAAAAATAAGCATAATTTAGACAAAATAATGATAAAATTAATCGCTTCTTGAAAGAGGAATAATCCCTATGGTAACTAATGAAACTGCCAATCTCAATTTCTCATGGCTGAACATTAGGGCCATTGCCCTTTTTTAATATTTATTTTTTAGTTTTTGTTGGAAACAATATATTTATTTATTTATTTTTATGTGGTGCTGAGGATAGAACCCAGGACTTCACATGTGTTAGTTGAGCACTCTACCACTGAGCTACAACCCCAGTTTCATGGGTCACTGCCTTTTAAGGCATGAATTGTTCTCACTAAATTCACTCTGTCATTTTGCATTCTAGACATAACACTCATATGTCAATATCCATGTCTAAAAATCGCATAGAAATCAAGAATGGGATGGTGGTTTCCAGAGGTTGAAGAAGTAGGTGAGGTCAGAGGTTACAAATGTACAGATTAATTAGAAGAATAAGTTCAAAAAAATCTATTGTGTAGCAAGCAAAGTTACTATAGTTAATTACAATGTATTGCATTTTGAAAAATGCTAAGAAAAAGGATAATGTTCTCCTCACAAAAATTATAACTATACTAAGTAACATGTATGTTAATTAGCAAGATTTAATCATTTCCCAACTTGCATGTATATGTACACACACACACACACACACACACACACACACACAGAATGCAAAATTACCTGTTATATATTATAAACAGGTAAGATTTTTTTGGTCGATTTAAAATAAGTAAATAATTTTAACATTCCAAAACAAATTTGAATCATCAAATCATGTGTCAAATTTGTAGTGCAGAATAAAAGAAAAAATGACTATGACTGTGTTTCTAATGGGAAAGATGGAAGGATGATTTCGGTTTTGATCTCATTTTGTGGGTTCAAAGGAATTCTTATGTAGGCCTTGATGGAAAAGAAAACAAGACAGGTGATTCTGGGTATGAGAGTGGTACAACTCACACTTCACAGTCTTATTCAAATTAGTATGATAGTGTTGTTTTATCATCACATTTCAGTGCTACGGAGTTCACCCTATACTATATAGTATCAGGCTCAGCTCAAATATTATATTTTCATTAGAAAGTAGTTTTTCTATAGTATTGTGAACTTGTGTGTGTGTATGTATGTGTGTGTTTCTCTATTGTCTAATGACATAAAGGAATTCAGATTTTCTCTCTGTGGCTGAATTATACATGGATTCCTAAAATGACTGCCAACAGAATATTTTTTATGTCAGGAAGGATACAAAAATATAAACTCTTCAAAAATTTGTACTTACCTTATTGAATGTCTTTAAGCTTTCTGTTGATCTGGCTTTATGTCTGTTTATGGAAATTCAGATAGTCAGGTTGATATTCTGAGATTCTCACAAGATGTGTCAAATAGATTGTGCTAGGTCACCAAGGACATACGGAACTCTCAAGTTCTTATCTAATAAAAAGTTTAAATAACAGATTTTCTGTCAAGCCTCTCTTCTCTTACAGAAAAAAAATTTATTTTTAATCCAGGGGTCAATTATATTTTGTTTAATAGTAAAAGTAGATTAAAGTAGAATATGAAAGATTTTGAAGATTGTTTTCAATTCTATCCAAAATACATTAGGCTATAGATTTATCAACTTCCAGGAAAGACTAAAGAGAAATGAGTTTATATAATTTTCTATTACAAGTAAGGTTTTCCAGTTTTATTTATCAGGCTTCTTAATTTCTGAGAGCACACACTCTCTTAATCTCAAGGAGAATGGCTGCTTGATGATCTGCTGAAATGACAGAACCATGACTGGAGGGAGGTTGTGAACTACCAGGTAATTTTTACCACGCTGTCCTAGTACCATTCCACACAAGATTGGGAGTATGTATGTAATATATTGATGAAAACAACTAATTTTATTTTTAATAAATTAAGTGTATTAAGTTGACAATTGAAAATGTACACATTTTTCATGGACATGATTATCTGAAGTCTGCATTACATTGTAAAATGATTTATAAGGAGGTAACCAGTGTTTCATTAGGTGGTTCTTCTTCCTGCTCAAGAGGATGTAAGCCTCCTAAGAAATTAAAGTCTGGAATAACTAGTGAAGAACAAAAGTCAAAGTAGGAAAGATAATTTCAAAAGATGGAGCCCCTGATAAGTCCAGTCCACACAGGAGCTGGAGTGAAATAATTAGAAAATGTATCCCGTGGTTTATTTAAGGGAGTAGGGGATCAAAGGCAGAGTTAAGGTCTCAGGGGTAGAGCCTTCCTTCCTGATGTCTTGCAGTCAGCAAATTGATTGGCAGGTCATCTCTGGAGCTGAGTGGGACTTGGGGCAGAGCTTGAATAAGGTGCACAATGTGTCTGGGCAGTCAGTCAGAGGAAATGTCCACTGGAAGTTCCCAGACACCAGATTCTCCTGTTCACTAGGCTGTGATGCCAACGTAGTCCACACACAGCCCAAGGATGACTCTTGGAAATGATTTAATTGAATTAGTAAGTAAATGCATTACCTCACATACTTCTGCTTTTGTGTGTGATGAGAACACTTTAAGATCTGCTCTCTCAGCAGTTATCAAGTATAGCATATATTGTTATCAACTATAGTCACCATGTTGTACAATAGATGTCTTGAACACATTTCTTCTATATATCTGGAATTTTGTATTCTTCAACCAGCATTTCCTAATCGCACTCTCTGCAGCCCCATTTATCTGCCATTCCACCCTCTGATTCCATTAGTTCAATGTTTTTAGGTTCCACTTATGTGAACATGTGATATTTGTCTTTCTGTGTCTGGCCTATTTCACTAAACATAATGTCCTCCAAGTTCATCCATGCTGTCACAAATGATTCCCTTTTGTTTTAAAGCTAAACAGTCTTCAGCTATGGGCAATATCTTTATCAGTTGATCCTTCAATGGACACATGTGTTGACTCCCAGTCTCGGCTGCTATGAATGATGCTGCAATGAACATGGAGGTGCAGATCTGTCCTTGCTGTGCTGATTTCAGTATCTTGGTCACAGGGTTGGAATCCAGCTCTATTTTTAATAATCCAATAACAACTAAGTCCCATAGATTTAAACTGTTTCCAATGTACAACATATTTTTCAGAATACTTGAGTATGTTATGAAAAATTGCTAACTTTACATAAATTACTTCTACAAAGGCACACACCAAGGTTGTTCTCTTTATGTATATAATTACCCATTTTCAAGGTTTTGCATACTATTGAATAATATCATGGGATCAGAAAACGATTCAAACATACTTGAATGTTTGGATAGTGGACCCATGTGATCCAATCTATCCTCTTCCATCCCCCTCCCCCCCCAAAATATCTGGGCTGGGCATGTAGATCAATTAAAGAGCAATTGCCTAGTGTGTATGAAGTCCTGAGTTCAATGCCCAGAACCAGAAATAATTCTTCAACATTGCTATGTAAAATACCAGACACCGATATTGTGCACCATGATATAACATAAAATTTTTAGTTTCTAAAATATTCTTTGTGACATATTTCTTATATGAAATTATCAAATTTGGGGGAGATCCTTTTCCTTTTAATATTGGGTAAATTAAAAATAATGATTCATTTTAGTTTTTAATTTTTATAGAATTATTTCAGACATTCTATATTTGGAATTTTTATAGTAACAAGTCTCTTGAGAAATGTTTGTTTATGTCTCAACCATTTTCTTTTTTATCTTCCATCTCTAGCTCTTTTAATTTTTTATTTTTAGATAGGCAATAAGTTGCTTAGGGATTCACTAAGCTTCTGAGGCTGGCCTTGAACTTGCAATCCTCCTGCCTCAGCCTCCCAGATTCTGGGATTACAGATGTGTACCACTATGCTCAGCTCCCATTTGCAGATTTCTGCACTCCTGTGTTCATTGCAGCACCATTCGCACTATCCAAGAAATAGAAAGGGCCTATCTGTCCATCAGTTACTGAATGGATACAGAAACAAGGTATATATACAGAATGGAATACTATTCAGCCATAAAAAGAAGGGAATCCTATCATTCATAGCAACCTGGACAGAACTGGAGACCATTCTGTTAAGTGAAATAATCCAGACACAGAAACACAGGCACTACATGATCTCATTGATAGATAGAACCTTAAATTGATTTCACAAGTTGAGAGTAGAGTCATGGGCAGAGGCTGGGAAGAATAGGAGGGAGGGTAGGACCCGGAAAGTTGGAGCAATTATCACTAAATTCCAGCTAGGTATGAGTAAGAAGCTCTGGTGTCCTATGCAAAGTAGGGTGCTAGAGAGAACAACATAGTCTACATTTCAAAAAGCTAGAAAAAATGATTTTGGATTTTTTTCATTTTTTTAATTTGTTCTAATTAGTTATGCATGAGAGTAGAGAGCATTTTGACCCATCATATATAAATGGAGTATAACTTCTCATTCTTCTGGTTGTACATAATTTAGAATCACACCAGTCATGTAACCATATATGTACATATGGTAATAATGTCTGATTCATTCTACTATCCTTCCCACTCCCATACCCGCTCCCTATGTTCACCCCCCTCTGCCTAAGCCAAAGTACTTCTATTTTCACCTCGCCCCACTCCTTATTTTGAATTACCATATGCATATCAGAGAAAAGAGTCAGCCTTTGGTTTGGGGGGCTTGCTTTATTTTGCTTAGCATGGTATTCTCCAGCTGCATCCATTTCCCTGAAAATGCTATAATTCTACTCTTCTTTAAGGCTAAATAATATTCCATTGTGCATATATTTCACATCTTCTTTATCCACTTGTCTGTTGAAGGGCATCTAGGGTTGATTGCATAATTTGTTTATTGTGAATTAAGCTTCTATAAACATTGATGTGGCTGCGTCACTGTAGTATGCTGATTTTAAGTCCTTTGGGTATAGAACCAGTGGGATAACCGGGTCCAGTGGCGGTTGCATTCCAAGTTTTCTGAAAAATCACCATAACTGCTTTCCATAATGGTTGCACCAATCTGCAGGCCCACTAACAATGAGTGAGTGTACTTCTTCCCTCACACCTAGCCAACATTTATTGTTATTTGAAGAAAGACATTTAAGTTGATTTAAACATTAAATAATATATATATATATATATATATATACATATAAAAATATCATATGACACTTTATTAGTACGTACAATTTTTATGCTTTTATACACCAGTTAAAAATAAATTTAATAAGGGATTTTTGTTATTTAAGTAATTTATCCTTCATGGAGGAAACAAGACATTTATAGCTTTCTCCCCTCCCAGGGAAGACTTTGAGTTTAGGGTAAACTTTCTGCCCCAGAGCAATTTCATCACTGTTACCTACAGACTAATAATTCCTTGGAATTGAAAAAATACTGCATTTTTGGACATTGAACCTCTTTCTGTATCATGCTTTCCATTGCAAGAATTGTGTTGGAACTGGTTACTGTGACAATGTTCAAAAAGGGGAAAAGAAAAAAGAAAGAAAACAAATCCTGCAGCTATACAGAGTGATCTCCAAGAAGAAATGGTCCTGCTACAGAAAATCGGCTCTATTTCAAAAGGATCTCTTGTACAGAAGCACAATAATGTATCATTAGAAAATAGAGGGTTAGATTGTCTGTATACTGTTACATAAGAAGAATCCAAATACCCCCAGGTTCTCAAATAGGTTTAAAAATGGGTTTGCAAGCCCTGATTCATCTTTTGGTAAGGGACCATAAATTCCACTATCAAAATTCTGAGTTTCCTGGGAAATCTGACAAATTTATTCTGAAATATTTTTAGAAGTTATTTTACCATTAAGTGTCATACATTATGAAAATTCATTTTACTAACATATGCTCCTTAAATAAATATTAACATTTTACAGCTAATTATTTAGTGAATGTTTTAGTCAGCTTTTTCTCTGTTGTGACTGAAAGACTGGACCAGAACAATTGTAGAGGAATAAAAGCTTATTTGGGGGGCTCATGGTTTCAGAAATCCCAGTCCATAGATGACTGGTTCCATTCCTCCCGGCTAAAGGCTGGACTGAATATCATGGTGGAAGAGTGTGGTGGAGGGAAGCAGCTCACACGATGATCAGAAAGCACAGAGAGACCACACTATATAAATACAAAATATATTTTTACTCCAAGGGCATGCCCCCAGAGATGTCACCTCCTTCAGTGACACCTTACCCACCTTCAGTCGTCACTCAGCTAATCCTATCAAGGGATTAATTCACCGATTGCATTGAGGCCCACTCACTTCACCGATAACCCTTCTTACGTTGTTGTCTCACACATAAGCTTTTGGGGGACATCTCACATCCAAACCCCAGCAGTGCACTTTATGTTTCAGGCGATTTGTTAGCAATTAAGCCTTAGGATTTAAAGAAAGTTTTCTTTTTTTTTTTTTTTAGCTCTTTATTCATGAAGACAATATAGATGATTCTTTACAGCATCCATTATAGCCAGAAACAGGCCATTCTATGCACCTGGTACAGGAAGCAGAGGGTTTCAAGCAGTTAATACAGTTTCCAAACTAGGGCTCTCTTCTGATGATACACTGAAATAAACATTCTTTAGTAAACAGGTTGGAGAACTTGATGATCCATTTTCTGACTCTGTGGTACTATGAACTTCTGGTTGCCTGTATTATTTTCTTATGTTACCAACCCTTCAGGGATGGCTCTCTTCAAAGTTGTCTTTCTATTCCTCACCAGGACTTTCAAGGAAATCAACCAGCTCAGTGCACCTTACAGCTTCCTTATGTTCAGTCCTTCAGTAGCTAATGTTTTGATCCACTAGGTCCCAGATCTGTTCTCAAGACTTCCTTACTTGGGCTCAGGACCCACTACCTTTTGGCAGTGTCTGTCAGTTAGTGTTAGCTGTGTCTTGCTGTCAGGACCTTTTTGCATTTTAATCCACTGCTTAATACTTGTTGACTCTCAGCTTTTGAGTGGACTCAGAGGTACCATTGCTTCTGAGGTTTCTTTCCTTTTTTTTTTTTTAATTGGTTGTTCAAAACATTACAAAGTCAATCGTTGCCTTCAAAGGGATTTAATTCTTGTAGCTGAGACTTGTGTGCATAGCTACCTGGAGTACAAGATGGAGGGAAGTGAATGTTACTGCATCAGGATGCCCTCCACAGCCTAGGAGGCTGAAAGCACAGCATCACAAGAGAAGAGGCATGGAGTGGGGGTAGATTTTAAGTTAAAAATCCACATGACTGTGAGTAGAAGAGGGTTTAGAAAAAGTTGCAGAATGAAGGCGATTGACTCACTGTGGCCTGAACTGTTTTGCCCTTACTTAGGTCAGTGTGGTCTCAGAGCCAGGAGTAAACGGCTATGGGAGAAGTTCTGGTAAGGGAGAAGAACCTGCTTCTACAGGTGGCCCACCCAAGGCTTGTGCTAAAACAACAGGCCAGGGGGAGCCTCACCCAGGGGAAAGTGGGAGTTCTAGGAGGGGGTGTCTGAGGGTGAGGGGACAGGGACAGTTGAATTTCCTAGACTGAGGGCACAGAGTCTGGGGAATAAACACTAAATAACTGGAATGGGGGAAGTCAGTGAGGCTGCTGCAAAGGCAGTAAAGAACCAGGAGGTGAGTGGTAAGAAATGCAGGCTGAGAAGGCAGATGAGTTATGTTGAAAATAGAGAGTTTTTTTTTTAACAGAGTCCCCCAAATACAGCAGGGCCCAGCCAGTATGGAAAAGTGCTTTGATTCCTACAGCTAGTAATCTTAATTAAAATAATTGAGGTTAGAAAGTGGGCAATTTTTTTTTTTACCATATATCTTATAGATTTTTTCCCCCTTTTCTTTCACATGCGTCCCCATAACCACAGATATTGGGCACAGGGGTCATTTGATAAATGATAGAAGAGTTTAATTTTCTAAACGAAGCAGACGATTTGACAAGTGTTGTCTCACGTGGACAGAGGCTCCATATCTGGCTACCTGTTTGCCTGGATGATAATTGCCAATTAATAACTGAGTGAGTAGAAACGACAACGGGAAATCACATTGAGAAACAGATGGGACTATTGTATTTTCTTTCCATTTTTCCATCTTTGGATATTGTCAGGGTAGCCTCGCCCCACACTTTTTTCTTCTGGAAAAGAAAAAGAAGAAATTCAATATCTGAAAAGGCAATATCTCTCTTTCAATTTCAACACATTGTTACAACATAGATAACATTGATAAAATTGCTTTTGTGACAAGACTTCTTCTATTTCAGCTCTAACATCTTATGGTGGGGAGGCGATAAATTTCTCTTTGGTGCCAAGAAAAAAAATATCCTGAAATAATAAAGTGATCAAAAAATAAATTTGTTTTGCCACAAACTTCTGAGGAAATGTTCTCCTTGTTGCTTTAAATGTCAGTGGACTTGCTGGATATTTAGATACCTGAAACTTTCCCAGAGAAAGGTAGAACTAGAAATGGAGATGATTAGCAAATTGTAACGTTAATACATATTTTATAGTAACACAAAGAAGAAATTAGAAATGCAAAAATAAATGAAAACTGAGAGCCTTAAAATCTCCTTATTGGAGATAAGTAGAAATACATTCCTGCTTCTTTTTCTTAGAGCATTAACTTTAGAAAACTTGTAATTTTCTTCCTATCTCTTTGATATGTAAATATTCTTTAAGAAAACAAATTAGCCTCTTGTCAGCCTTAACACTCCAGAATGTGTTTCTTAAGTACCTAAGAACCATCTCTTTGAAATGCAATCATCAAAAAAGATAGAGCACTTACCTGCAGTTTCTATGAGGAGGTCAAAGCCTAAAACAAGCAGGCTGATCCCTCGCCTCAATATTCCAAATGTCTCTTTCACCATAACGATTTGCAAAACTTATTTTTTTCCTTGGAATAAACACAATTACCAAACACAGATGACCACCCCAATTTGCTGGGGGATTTAAAATAATCTATGTGTGACAAATAGTGCTGTCAAGTCCTCTTACTTGAGGACGTATTACTGCTTCTCTTGAGAAAATGTATATAAGGTGTAGTATCTGCTTGTCTATATAAGGAGGGAGAATTTCTATAATTGCACACTCTTAACAGATTGCCTTTATTGTGTTTCCCACTCTGGTTTAATACTTATTCAATACTGAAGTGTTTTCTTCATATCTCTCCTCTGCCATAAGTTTTCTGTTGGGAGTTTTGAAGTTTTTAAATTAGCCTAGGTAATAATTGCATGTATTTGTGGATACTGAGTGATAGTTCAATACATGTATGCAATATGTAATAATCAAATCAATATAATTTTCATATCCATCTCCTTATTATTTCTTTATACTTTGGGCCTCTTCCACTTCTTCATAGAATATATAATAGGTTATTGTGAACTGTAGCCACAATACACCGTTTATACTCTTCTGTAAAACCTATTCCTATAAAATCTAAAACCTATTCTTTCTAGCTGGGTTCTAGTATTCATTATCCAATCTTCCTCTATCCTTCCATTCTCTACCATTCCAAGCCTACCATAATTACTATTCTATAAAGAGATGGACTTTTGTACCTTTCCTGTAAAACAAAGGGAATGCAATATTTGTCTCCATTTGTCTTGTCTCATTTAGCATGATGTCCTCCGGTCCCATCCATTTTGTTGCAAATGTTACTATTTTATTCTTCATGACTAAGTAATATTTTCTTTATCCATTTATGTGCTGATATACACCTAGGTTGATTCTTTATCTTGGCTATTGTAAATAGAACTACAACAAACATGGAAATGCAGTTATTTTTTTTTAAAAAAAGATTATTTTTTAGTTGTAGGTGGACACAGTATTTTTATTTTATTTTTATGTAGTGCTGATGATCAAACCCAGTGCCTCACGCATGCTAGGCGATAGCCCTACCACTGAGCCACAACCCCAGCCCATGCAGTTATTTTTTGATATGCTGACTTCATTCCTTTGGAAATATACCTAGAAATAGGATAACTGGATTATATGGTAGATTCATTGTTATTATTTTAAAACATATCATTATAACACATTAATTGTTCATATTAATGAGATTTGATGTGATATTTCTGAGAAACTAATGTGACTCCATTTTTAAAAATAAATAAATAACAGCAGCTTCTACCTCAAGTCCTGTCCTAAAGAAGGGGGCGTGACCCTCATCCTTGGAAAAACCCACAGAGCACTCCTAAGCACATACCTACCCTGCTGAGTTGTTTGTCTGTAAATAACAGGAGAGGTCTGATGTGCCCAGTGTCCCTCACTCAGTTAGGCTAGGTGAGGAACCATAGCAACCCCCCTAGCAACCCCCAATCAGCATGAGACAGGGAAAATACCTGGGATGCCAGATGACCCCCAAGTAGTTTATGGTGCTTGATAACATGTTGGGAAACCATGGAGTTTAGCAAGTACACCCCTCGTGGCCTAAACCAATCAGTTCAAACAAATCCCCCTTTTGTACTAACCAATCACCCTTACCCAACTTGTTCCTGCCAGTGAATGTGCTAATCAATGTTAAGAGCTGTTGTTTGACTTTCCAGTGGTATGGAATGATTTGCTGTGTGATGTTGTGACGCATAGAGTATCCCTCCAAAACCTATAAAACCTCACTGAACAAAGGACCAGGACTCATTCCCTGGGACCGCTGCTTCGAGAACGGTTGTGAGTCCAGGCTCAAGCTTGCAATAAAGACTCTTGTGTGCTTGCATCAGATTCGGCTCCTGGAGGTCTACTGGGGTCCCATGAATCTGGCATAACATTTCCATACATGCATGTTGCTTGTACTTATCAAATCGATTCACCTTACTCCAATACCATCACACACATTTCCCAATCTCCAGAAATCACTATCTACTTTGACATACACTTCTTTAGCTTTTCATATGATAGGAAACCTTCAGCAATTGTCTTCCTGTGTCTGACAAAGCTCTTTTAACATAGTTACCTTCAGTTCTACTCATTTTGCTGCAAATATCAGGATTTCATTCTTTATGGCACAATAAGACTCCAGTGTGTGTGTGTGTGTGTGTGAGTGTGTGTGTGTGTGTGTGTGTGTGATTTTCTTTATCCATTCATCTGTTTATGTGTACCTAGGCTAATTCCACATATACACTGTTATGAATAGTGCTGAAATGAACATGATCATACCAGAATATTTTTGGTATTCTAGTTTAACTTCCTTTGTATATACACCCCAATGTGGGATATTGGATCATATGTGAATCAATTTTTAGTGTTTTGAGGATCACCAATACTGTTCTCCTTAATGATCATACTAATTTACATTCCCACCAGCAGGGTATAAGGACTCCCATTCTTTACATTTTTTTCCCAGCTTTTGTTGTCTTTTGCTTTTTTGTTAATTACCTACTCTCCCTGGGGTGAGATGCTCTCAATGTAGTTTGATATGAAGTTCCTTGATAATTAGTGTTGCTGTGTTTTTCTTTTTTCTTTTTCTTTTTTTATGTACCTCAAATCAATATCCTGAAGCATTTTGTCTATGTTTGTTTCTACTACTTTTAGAGTTTCAGATCTTGCATTCAGGACTTTGATTTGATTCATTTTCAGTTGGGATTTTTGTATAAAATTAGAAATTGAGGGGTGTTTTTTGTTCTCCTGCAAATGAATACCTGGTTTTCTGAGAACTGTCGTTCATCCAATGTATGGTGCTTCTGTGGAGAATCAATTGACTCTACACACAAAGCTTTATTTCTAGGATCTCCATCTTTCCCATTTTTTTTGTCTATACCTAGTTTGTATGCCAGTACCATGTTTCTTGGTTACAGTAGCCCTGTAGTATGTCTTGAGATGAGATATTGTGATGTTTCATTTTGTAATTTTTCTGCCCAAAATTATTTTTTCTATTTGAGGTCACTTTTGCTTCCACATAGATGCTTAGAATTGTTTTGTTCAAATTCTATTAAGAATGACACTGGACAGTTTGATGCAGAGTACTCTGAATCTTTACATTGCTCTTGATGGTATAAACATTTTAACAATATTAATTCCTTCAATTCATAAACATAGGAGGTGTTTCCATTTTTTAATGCCTTATTCAACATTCCCATTGCAAAATATCTTCATTTTCTGAGTTAAATGTATTCCTAGGGATTTTAGTTTTGAAGATATTATGAATAGGATTGCTTTCATGATTTCTTTCTCAACAAGTTCATTACTAGAGTATAAAACTGCTATTGAGTTTTGTATTTTTTTTTATATCCTACAACTTTACAAAATACATTTATCTCCTTCCTATCTGATTTTATTTACTTGGGCCTTTACTTGGGTCTTCTGTTTTTTTCATGGTTATTCTAGCTAGTTTGTCATTTAAAAAATATTTTCCAATTCTTTGCTTCACTGACTGTTGTACTTTTTTAAAGCTTATATACATTTATTTCCACTCTGATCTTGTTATTTATTATATTCTACTAGTTTGGGGTTTGATTTGTTCTTGTTTTTCTTGTACCCTGTTATGTGTAGTTAAGTTGCTTGCATGACATTATTCCATTATTTTTACATACACACGAATAGCTTTTAATTTTCCCCTTTGCACTACATTTTCTGTATTTTAGAAATTTTGATGTTTTGTGTTTCATTTTCATTTGTTTCAAGAAATTTTTAGAATTTCTTTTTTATTTATTTGGTGACTGAGTTTTTTTTTTCTTTTGTTCAGTAGCATGTTGTTTAATTTCCGTGTACCTGTACATTTTCTGAAGTTCTTTTTCTTGTTGATTTTTCCATTTCATTTCACTATGACAAAAATAGATGCATGATATGATTTATGTTTGTGGATTTGTGGACATTTGTTTTGTGACCTGACATACAGACATAAGAAAATATTCCATTGGCTGATGATGAGAATGTGATTTCTGCATCTATTAGATAAAATGTTCTGCAAGGGATTCAAGTCCATTTGATCTATACTGCAGTTTAATTTTTTTGAGAGAGAGAGAGAGAGAGAGAGAGAACTTTTAATATTTATTTATTTTTAATTTTTTTTTAGTTTTTGGCGGACACAACATCTTTGTTTGTATGTGGTGCTGAGGATCCAACCCGGGCCGCATGCATGCCAGGCGAGCGTGCTACCACTTGAGCCACATCCCCAGCTCTGCAGTTTAAATTTGATGTTTATCTGTTTTGTTTTCCAATAATTCTGAAGGGTGAATTCATTGATAAAAATGTAGTGGTGATGTTTCCAATCACTGTTGTATAGAAACATCTCTCTTTCTCTCCTCCTCCCCAGCCCCTCCCCCTATCCTTGATCAAATAAGGTTTGGTTTACAATATTGGGTTCTGACATTGTGTGAATATACACATGTACAATTGTTATATTCTCCATTGGAGTTGATCCCTCCATCATTATAAGTGACCTTTTTTCTTTTTCTTACAATTTTGACTGAAAGTCTATTTTGTCTGTTATAAATATAGCCATCTTGCTTACTTTTGTTTTCATTTGCATAAAATTTCTTTTCGGATCACTTCCCTTTCAGTTTGTACATGTCTTTGCTAATGAAGTGAGTTTCTTGTAGGCAATATACCATTGTTTTTTTAAAAATTTTACTCACATATACAATTTTTATCTTTTAATCCACTTATATTCAAGGGTTTAACTGATATGTAAAGACATGCCATTTTGTTAATTTTACTCTAGTTGTTTTCAGTATTCTTTGTTCTTTTCTTTCTCTCTAGTTTATCTTAGAGTTTGAATGGTTACGGTATGAATGCAGTTTGATTCTTATTATCATTTTTTTTTGTGTCTGCTCCTCTAGAATGTTTTATACTTTGATACATTTTCATTATTTTTTAAGTATCATATTCCCACCAACTCATGTAATATATTTATTAAATATATCTCCTCTTACTAGAGTCTAATGTCCAAGTGGTAGGATTTTTGTCTGTTTTTGATTGTATGCCAGAATCTAGAATATTACCTGGAACATAATGGTACTAAATAATTATTGTGAATAAACATATGAATGAATAAATGAATTAAAATTTCTGATTTTTGTCACCAAATAGTTCTTCCATAACATGTCATTCCTTTTCCAGGTTGGCTCCAGTCCATAATACCATGTTGTAAACTAATATCCAAGGCATATAAAAATGGAATATAAAAATTGAATATTCCTAATAGTGGAACCTCAATTACAGAGATATGCTTCAACCTTACTCAGAATAGAAACTATATAGGAATAAAACAGAAATTCACTATTCCCCAAACCTATCCTATATCATTTTTTATGGTAAAAGGAAGAAAGTCATTAAGCTCTGATACCAGAACTTCTATATTTATTGCAATAAATATAGAGATTACTCACAATATCATTCAATAAGTCATATAACCCTGTTTCTCTAACTTATTTCCATGTTATCAGGGGCTTCAAATAGGAGGCTTATAGAATCACAAAACAAATGTTTTTCTATGAAAGATGAAATTCCAAGTCTTCTGGACAAAGGTTTACATTATCCTGTTCAGCAGAACTGGGAACTTGGAATATACCAAGATCCCAGTTTGTCTGAAAGGAAAAGGGATTTATAAAAATTCTAAGCGAAGTTAGCCAATCCCAAAAAATCAAATGCCAAATATTTTCTTTGATATAAGGAGGCTGATTCATAATGGAATAGGGAGCAGGAGCATGGGAGGAATAGATGAACTCTAGGTAGGGCAGAGGGATTGGAGGGGAAGTGCCGCAGTCCGGCTGGCTGGGCAAAATAATCGGGGAGTGACGAACAACTTGTGTACCCTGATACAGCAGGAGTAGGAGCCATTTATTGTAGGACAGGAGCAGTATATATACATTCCACACAGCTTATCTTAATTAACATAAACTCGATACAGCAGTCAACCAATAAGAAATCTCCACACTTAATGGCTCACTGGCGTTATTTCACAAACCACTCCCTCTGCAAAATGCCAGGCGCCATCCTGACTTGTTTACAGACTCTATCATTTGGCAGGTGGCATCCTGACCTGTTTACAGACTCTAACAGGGAAGGGAAGGGGACATGGGGTTATTAATGATGTTGGACTGTGATGATCATTATTATCCAAAGTACAGGTATGAAGACACGAACTGGTGTGAATATACTGTGTATACAACCAGAGATAAGAAAAATTGTACTCTATATGTGGAATAAGAATTGTAATGCATTCTGCTGTCATATAAATTTTAAAAAAGAGGGTGAGACTTTTAAGATATGATTAGGTCATGAGGGCGCCACCAACCTCATGAATGAATTGAGGCTGTTGTCATGGGAGTAGGCTCCTGATATAAGGCTGAATTAAGCCTCATTTATTCCTTGTTTTGCCTTAGTGCTTTTTCACTCTGTGATGATGCTCTCTGTCTTCGTGTGACACAGCAAAAAAGGCCCTTGTCACATGCCACTATCTCTTGGACTTTCCACTCTCCAGATCTGTAAATAATAAATTCCTTTTCTTTAGAAGTTAAAGAAAAGGGGGACTAGGGTCCTGGCTCAGTGGTGGAGCACTTGCTTGGCACCTGTGAGGCATTAAAATAAATAAAATAAATAAATTTTTAAAAAAATTGTTATTCAGTGTTTGCTGCACCTACTGATATTTATGAAATAGGGAGGAAACCTGCAGAATTTAAATTAGACATAAAAGATCCATTTTAGAGGAATTATAGAAAACAACCCAGCTTTAGTAAGAGAGTATATATGAATCTTAATAGTTTACCTTGAAGAATGATTTTTTGCATATTTTATGCCAAGGAAACAATGCTTTGATACCCTAAAAATAAGCTCCAGATAGATTTCTCTATAAGCTCCATGGCTTTAAGAAGTTTTTATTATCACTTCTCCAGTGCAGATTAAAATGTAGCAGAGAAAAATAGGAAAATATGATCATTATAATACTTTGATGGTAGCTTTAGTTTCAGGATATTCTTCTATAAATGAAACTACTTAAAGCCTTCAGTGAGCCTTCAGGCTATTCAGCAACTCTCTTCTCCTCCTGCTGTTTCCAGAACCATTTATAACCCTATTGGACTTCCTCTCATCTCCCTTCCAGGAACCCACATTGAAATCTGATTATACCTCAGAGGTATTGAATGCCTCAGGCCTAAATTCCACTTTGGCAAATATAAGAAAGCCCTTCTGAAGCCATGCAATAACATTTGCATAGTTATATCTTCACAATCAAAGATTTTCCTAATTCCAGAAACAAAAAGGAGGTATTATGCTGGAGAAAAGATTCCAAATATAATAAAAACTCACTCTTGTTATTTTTGTCCCTCTGAACTATTTCATCATCATGTTACACATAATTCTTTGTTATAATTGAACAGACATCTCTGCAAAAAGTTAACAGAATTCTTAACTAAGTATAAGAAGGAAAAGTCATTCTTTTAGAATTGTTTTATATACTGAAAATATACTTGCATTTCTCAGATCATTTTTGGGGATGGCATTTCTTGGAGATAGAATGCAATTTCATTCACTATGGAATTTTTTGTATAATATCTATAACTAAGGAAGATGTTTTTAATAGTCCATAGACTAACAGGAAAGCTTTAAAGAAATGAATTTACTTGCTGAGAGAAAAAAAATCTGTTGTTAATTCTGACAGGCAGCAAGAGACTAATTTTGCTTCTAATATAAGGAGCTTTGTTTTATCTCCTATAAAAACACAAGTGCCATTAGTACACCAAAAAATTGCTATCTTTTATTTTATGCTGCTTATATTGTTATGAATTGAATTATGCCTCCCCACATTTATATATGGAATTCCTGGCCCCTGTTAAGAATATAGTTGGAGATAGGGCCTACAAAGAGATAATAAAGGTTAAAAGAGGTCATAAAAGTGTGGTCTTAATCCAGTATGGCTGAAGATCAAGTAAGAAACTGAAGAGACCCCAGGTGCATGTGCTCACACAGCAAAGGCCATGGGTGGAGAATGCAACCACATGCTGGCCAGGGAGAGAGTCTCACCAGAAACGATGCCTTCCAGGGCATATAGCTTGGAGAACTGTGACAAAATACTTACTGGTCATTCAAGATGCTCCAAATGTAGTATTCTACTAGCCTAGGCAGACTGATACACATGTTTAGAAAAATTTACTTTTTGATTTTTAAATTTTTTGTTGATAACCTAATATTTGTACATATTTACATGTAAAATGTGATGTTTGTTTCTTTTCAACTTCTTCTTGTAAATACTTAATTCCACAGAAGGATTAGAAGACTGAACTAAAGTAATCCTGTGCTCTGTTGTTCTTGAAGTGATAAAAATGATGATATATTATGAGTTGGGCTAGGCTCATACTATAATAATAAACTGAGTGGGGTGAATGATGAGAGAATATTGCTACTAAGTCTCTTACTATTGCCTGTCTGGTATTTAATTCAATAATTGGCAACCTTATTATTTGATTAACAGCAGAATCACTTCATTTTAATTTTAATATAAAATTATGTGTAATGATTAATGTGTCATTGTGGGCTTTGATCCAATAACAGATCCCTGTCAGACAAACTTCTGGAAGTAGACCTCACACTGTTTTTGTAATGGTTTAAATTTAGAATTAGCCAGTATTGGTATAATACATCCCAAGCAATGGACTATTTTGTTATGGTAATCTCCTTGGGGGCTGCAGTTCTCAGTCTATTGATTCTTAGGTAAACAATGTAGTGCCTGTGTGAATTTCTCTCCTCATTTGATTTTTTTCATGCCACTTATTTTCCATTTATTCAACTTTCCAGTAACTTAATATTAGTCCTTCCTAGCCAGCCAAATCACTTTCTTAAAATTTTAGCTTCTACTGTGTAAAATCACCTTCTGTATTTACACTGAATTAATTATTTTATTCTTTTAGGTGGCTGCACCTTTTCTGTCGTGTATTTATGCTACTTTTCTCTCAGTGTTGACATTGCTTTTAAAAAATCCCATCCCTGCCCTATATTTACTTGTCCTACTGTCTCAGTGGAACCAGGGACTTTGACATCTTTCTAGTTTCTCTTCTTCTGTGTTTAAATCTATTGATACGAAACACTTTATCCTTTCTTCTTCTTTATTTTACACCTTATTTAATTTTATATTTTATATATTTTCCCTTTCTTTGCCAATATCTTTTAAATTCACATTCTGGGATTTAATCAAATTCAATATTAACTTTGTGACTCTCATTGTACAAATAGTTCTTACCATTGATTGATACAGGAAAAGAATATGGCATAAAATGGCAGTTTTTTCTTTTTAATGAATGAAACTTAATAAAAATAGCAAAACACATGGTATTAAAACACCTTGTGATAATCCCAGCCTAATTCCATTTTAAGATTGGGAGCCATCTTGTCACAAAGTCATGAAAAGTTAATTTTTGTTTTACTATAAATTACTGTGATTTCTAAACTTGTTTGGAAGCCTTCCTGTGCTCTGAACTCACCGATGCCTGGCTTTCCCTGACCAGATAACAACTCTAAAACCTCAGTGGTACCTCATAAATTCTGATGTTGGGATCTAAATTTATTCCCTACCTTGAAATGTTAAGCCATGTAGATCATTAACCTACAATCTGCCTTTGTATTACACTTGTCAAAATCCTGTTATCTGTAAGTTCTCAAGACTACTCCCTTTTGGAATTTTTTGTGCTATGAAACTGTGTTCCTAGAGAGCTGCAGTACTGATCTCTAGCCCAGGGTTTTGGGGAGAGACAGTCCTAGCCAGTTCCGGTGTACACCAACACAAGCTTGCTTTAATTTGATTTATAATTGGAGTTGGTGGTCTTTTCTTTACATTGGGGTTTAACATTAGCCAAGCAAATTAACAGATTCTCTCAATCAATTATCTCTCAAAAATATTGTTCTTTATTGGATTGATATACAAAGCATTTTTTGGTAATAATTTTGGAATTAAAATTGAATTAAATTGTGGCTGAAAATTAATATATGTATGGATGTGAAAGGCAATTTCACTTAGAAATCAAAAGAAAGAGAAAGTTTTTATTTCTTAGAGAATATTCATGCTTATGAGGTTTGATAAAGAAATGAACATTGAAGAAAATAAGAAGGGTATATCCTGAGATCCCTTTCATGCTTATAAAACCTAAGAAAAATGAGATAAATATTGGATGAAATTGTTAAGTATAAAGGAACCTATATTTTGGGAAATTCTCAGCCTATCCAGACAGTATTCTCTGGGAGGAAGGACAAGAGCTACATTAAAAAGATTAGTTGCATATTTCATGAATTCATTCAACTGCATTAGCAGAAGTAGTGAATTAGGGAGTGGAGTGGGTGTTATCTAGGTAAAGTATGTGGAAAATGCTTCTCTGCAGTTCCCTGGGTTTCCATAGATGGCCAAAGAAGATGTTTTAGAATGTCCTATCAATGAAAACACTTTCAGCTTGGAATGAAAGATATAGAGATAAGACAAAATAAAGAAAGGTGAATACTTTTCTGGGTTTCTATTGGCAGGATTATTTGGCTATAATACTCACTAACTTTTAAGAAGGAAGAAGAATGACTCTTGAGTTATGGCTGTGAATTCAGGTCCAGAGGCTAGAGGAAGAGGCTGGATGTGGTCAAACTACAGGTCTGTAAGGCTTCCATAGGCCCAGAGGGCAGATGAAGTCACAGAATGTTATTTTTACAACTTGAAACCCATTGAAACTGGCCTTGCTGAACTCTGAACTTGCTTCATATCAGTGACCTTTATTTCCTTCCCTTTGCCTTCAGAAAGAGCATGACTATGCAAATACTTCACTTTCAGAAGTATTCTCCATAGCTATGAGAAAATACATTTCTGTTGTTTGAAGCCACCCAGCTAGTGGTTATTTGCTACAGCATGGCCAGGAATCTAAGACAGCTTAATTAAATATTCAAAGACAGTTAATTAAATATTTATTTAATCACATTATTTGTAACTTAAACTTCCTCTAATGCTAAGGAGATAGATCTTGTAGGTCAAAGTGTATGTGGACCTGAAACACTGACTTGTTTAGGATACTAGGTCCTAAACAAAATGAGTTACATCTAAAAGTCATCACCTATTCCAAGGAAAAGGTAATAAATTTAATTTTTAAATTCAAGTAAAGAATCATAATTTTAATCATTGTTAAAAGGAATAGCACTTGCTACGATGAACACATGAACTGAAAATGTCTTGCTAGTCCCTAGAGTATTTTTTTCTCTCCTCTTTCCCTCCTCTTCCTTCTCCATATTTCTTTTCCTTCTTTTTCTTTTTCTTCAATTTCTCCCAGTTTAATACCTCTAATAGATCATTAAGTTATAAAAATTTCATTGAAAGTAATTGAAGTAGCATTTAAAGTCTCTTTAGTGTACATAAAATGAAACAAACATCAACAAAACTAATTATTGTTCTGGACTAAGGTGAGCCTTGGTTTCAGTTGATGAGTGCATCTAATCCCAGATTATTCTCAAAATTGCATATATTTTGAAGAAAATTTATCATATGTGTATATGGGAGAGGAAATTTCCAGTCTCATTAGGGTTTTAACAGCCATGGTAAAAAAATAATTATAGCTGTTTTAAGTTGATTAACATAATTTTCTTAGGAAACCTAATAGCTTTAATGATATGTTTACATAATATTTGAATATTTATAATAATCTCAGTCAACCAGAACAATTGTCTTAATCTATAAGTTATAAATATATTCACAGTTTAAATGAAAAAACCTTCATCAATTAATTACTTACTATGCACTTTTTATCCTTATGAAAAATTCATGGGATAAAAGCTGCACTGCAAGCAATTAGAGCACATTATGTGTAATCACTTGCCAAATTCTATGTTTTAAATCAATCATTTTCTGTGTTCATACGCTTGAAGTAATTTTAGAAGTAAATAATCACTGAGCCCAACAAATGAGATAAAACGTAAAACAAATATAGCAAAGTATATCATGAAAGCAAGAGAATGAAGCAGAATCTTCTCTGTAAGCCAGCCCACATCTTCAGATTAGGTCAGGGTTTAGGATCAACAACATTAACACCCATATCACAGGTAAGGGTCTTGGAATATTTTAACATTTTTTTTAACAATTTGTTTTCTTTCAAAACAAACTTATCTCTTGTTTCATTAGATATTTGTCCATTATTAATTGCAGTACAATTTATTAATTCATTCCTTTCATTCTGTAAAATCTTATTTTGAACATGTCTCTTCGACATATAATTTCCTAATAATTAATTGGACATGAGGAGTTTATATACTAATAGATGATAAACTATAGAAAGACAGTCAGTATCTTATTTTGAATATTCTATTTTATTCCAATTTACTTAGTATGATATGTATATAATCAGAATTCAATAAGCATCAATGTAGATGATGTAGATGCAAGGAGAACCTTGATCATAACTCTGTCAGCAAATATAGAAAGGTATTTCAAGCTCAACCAAGGGTATAAAGCAGCACAATAAGAACTTGTTCAACACAGATATAGATCCGCCCTTTGGAGAGAATGAAACCCTTTGGATTGGAATGTTAATTCCACCTAAGCAGGTTTGCGCTATTGAGAAAGGTTCTCCTGTATGTCACATCCAAAGGCCCACACTCTTATTGATGAGGTGTGTGTAGGAAAATTTGCCTTCCCGTAAAGATCTTCAGTCCCAATGGATAAGTATTTCTTCATCTACAAATGAAAAACAGTAAAATCCTTTGAGAATTTGTAGCCTTAGACCTTGTCTTACCAATTTTATGATTTATCCTCTTAACAAAACAAAACAAAAATACTCAGGCCAAAAACTCAACGTGATTTAAGGTTAGTATTGCCCCCTGGTGCCTGAAAGAAGCAAATACAAATTTGTTCAGGATTTATCATGTTAAATACATTTTTTTCCTGATTTTCCCAGAGATTTAACTTAGTCGAATATGAGCCATCATTAGTCAATCATAAAAGTGCACAAATAAGCCATGTGTTCTCTAATGACATAAGTAATATTTTAAATGTTTCTCAGTAGTAATCTTGCACATATTTTGTTAGAATTTTGGTTTCTTCTTTTGAAAGTACAACAGGAACAACAAACAGAACACATAATACAAAAATAAATTATATAGCATGTTACAAGACAGTAAATGTCATACACTAGAAAACAGAATAGGCTAAGGGAATTTGGGAATGTCAATAAGGTTGGAGATGAGTATGGCAAATTTGGAGGATAGAAAAAATTAAAATCAAATGTCTGAACAAGAGTGAACAGATGTTTTGTTTTAGGGAAACAGCCTGTAAACTTTGGAACTGAAGTTTCTTTTATGATACTTTTCAAATATTTCAAAAAGCTTTGTTTACATAGTTTTGTTACACAGCCATCTGTAATACTTCACATTATAGTAATTAAAATTAAAACAGAAAAATAAATTAAGGCATGAGCATTCGCCAGTACACATTGCCTTAGTCATCAAAGTAACAATGCCAATGCCATGAAACATATATATATACATATATATGTTTCATGGCATTGTTACATATAGCCTCTAGAAAACGCCAGTCTATGTTACTTCAAAGAGTGAGGGGGTAAAGGGCGTAAGTATCTCAGTCCTAGTAACAAATAGCTTTGATCATATCAACAGTGCACAATGGTTCCTAGACTCCCTAGAGGTCTTAAATTCATTCTTAAAAACACTGAGTCTGGGTAGTAAGAGTTAAGATGAATTTTAACTTTTCCTACCCTGTAATAAGTATGATCAGGCCAGGAAATATTGTTTAAAGGAAATTTATGGTTTGAGGAGCCAAGTTTAGCATTAACATTGAAGAAACTAATTTAAAACTTTGTTTAAGGAGAAAATGAACTATTACATGATTACATTTCTGCCTATTCATAAAATGGGTGGAGTCAATGACATGATTGCCTTTAGGTGAAAAACTCTGAAAACTATATATGTGATTCAAAGTGAATAAGTTATGGATAATATTCTGCTTAAACTGCAGGCAATGGTGAACCTATACTATTGGCACACTTACTTATAGTATATTTCACTTTCCCACAAAAGAGGGTACCATGGATCACATGTTGCTTCAGAATCTATTTCTACTATAATAAAAAAATCTATGCATCGGTTCATTTCTAAATTCAGAGTTTTCATCTTATTTTCACACCACCATTATTTTAAAATGTTTTTATTTCATTTAAACATATTTCTGTTTGTTTTAGGGTTTGCAAAGCTATTAAGTACCTCTACTCAGATATGGGAGAAGTTCTGCCAACACACAGTCCTGGAAATCATGGACAGTGAGTTCTAATCCCGATTTTGCCAGTGACGCATTTTATGGCATCAAAAGTGTCATTTTGCTCTTCTTTTCTCCATTCTGTCATCTGTGAAGTAGAGATAGTATTGTTCAGTTGATCACATTGTTCCAGCCTATATCCTCTGAATGAGTTCAGAAAAAACTCTGCATATGAATTTGAATATATGCCAACAAATTTAGAACAAGTTATCTACCTCAAAAATACACAAAAAAAGAACGAAAGAAAATAATTTTTAAAATGTACCATGTGTTTTAAAATTAGAGCTAATATCATTCTGGACAATCCATATCCACATTTTAAAAACTTGGGAGAGAATTATTTTTCTACTCTTAAGAAAAGAAGTCAAATGCCAAACTTGAGCTTCTTTTTCTTTGAAAGGGTTATAATCTATCACAATCATATAACTACATATATTGTGATAATTAACTGAGAAAAGTAGGTTAAAATAATTACAGAGAGAAGAAAGAAGTATAAATTTTTCTACTTTTTTTCCTGTTATTAAGTAATCCATTCTTTCAGCCTCAACAATTTCAATATTACTAGTTTAGAAAACATTTTTTAAATTCCCCATAAATAATAGTGCTAATTGTACTTGGAAGTACTAACCAAGACAGAGAAAAATGACTTCAATATGCAAGTCTGAAACTACTTCCAGTTTTATTTTGGCCACTGCTGATATTAACATTATTGGTGAATTCAGCCCTATTTCTGCTATTCTGAAGATCATGGTAACTTCAAGGAGCACTTGCAACAAATGATAATGATCACAGAATCTGGAATAACAAAAATTTGGGTTTGAGTTCTTTTTTCCATTTAAAAAATATATAATTCTTTATTTAAAACTACTTATTGAAATAATGTAAAATTGCACTGAATATTGAATAATGTTCTTGGTTTTATATGAATAAAGATTTGAATTAGAAAATGAGTAGACATTCATTAGGTTAGAAACACAGTCTTTGAACAGGAGGAATTCTGACTACTATTATAAATTTAAAAACTGCATTATCTCATGGACAAATAAATTCAATTAAATTATATTTTATAGGAGTCTGAAGGAAAACAGACAAAAATTAATAGTGCTGATTAATTTGAGTGCTTTAGATATTGTTTATTTATATTATTTTACATTTTCCTGGTGTATTGTAGTGACTATTTAGTGTCTACAATGTTTTCTGCTTATCATATTGGCAATTTTTGTTACTTTATTGAGTTTTAGTTTGATATCTACCATTTTAGATTCATAAGAAATAAATAAAATAAAAATGATGAAAATCATTTCCACTTTCAGATCCATTGAGGCAGCTCTATTTTCCAAGCCCTCTTCCAAATAATTTATGCCATTTGAGTCTTTCTTCTTTAATTTTTGATTATAGTAACAGAATTAAACAACTTTAGAAAAAATAAAGATATTTTAGTAATAGTGACCTGAGGCTAGCTAGCTAGCTTACTTGGTTAGAATAGAGTATTGAAGATAAAGCCTATGAGATAAATCCATACAAAAATTATTTGTTTATTCACTTAAAGTATCATATACAAAGGATATCATCAGGTTTCTGTGCTAAGCAATGGCAAGGAAAATTACTCTAAGTTGCATACACGTTCTCTCTCTCTCTCTCTCTCTCTCTCTCTCTCTCTCTCTCTCTCTCTCTCTCTCTCTCTTTCCTACCATTGATTGAACCAAGGGGTATTTAATCACTGAGCCACAACTCCAGCTTTTTCTATTTATTTTGAGACAGGGTTTCCCTAAATTGCTTAGGGTTTTGCTAAGTTGCTGAAGCTGGCTTGAATTTGTGATCCTCCTACGTCAGCCTCCTGAGCCACTGGCATTACAGGAGTGGCCACTCCAACAGCATAGTTTCTCTTTTAAAAGAACTTTCTGGTTAGTAGAGGATGCCAGTATTTCAGCTGTTGATGACATCATTTCATTGTCTTCTGATTGTCTGTTTCAGATGAGAAGACACATAATCAAATCTTACCTTTGTTCCTCTGTATGTTATGATACTTTTATAATTGTCAGATGTTAAGATTTTTCTCTTTCTTATGCTTTACAACATATGATTATAATGTACCTTGAGATGTATACTTATTTATTTATTGTATATTTTTTCCTCAGGGTTTATTGAGCTTCTTGAATAAAACCACATTTAATGATTTTGTGATACTTCCAAAAGAATGGAGATACAAATCTCAGAGTCCTTACTTTCAAAATCCATTTGCTTTGCCTCACATTTATTCCTAGTTTAGGCTTTGTATTCTATTTTGATTTTTTTTAATGGAAAGGGTAATTAAGTACTGTAAGAGAAAGCAGTAATGCATTAGATCATCACAGGGACACAAACAGCTGCTTGAAAAAATAATAAATCTAGCACAGTTACTGCTCTTCACCCAGAGAATCAGCTTTTCACAGCATGACTGGATGTGTGCTTAATAAAACTGGAACATAACTGAAGAACCACTGGCTTTCTTGAAAGCAATAAGTATACTTAAAATGCACTAGAAGGCTTTACTTTATGCCTTATATTCATTTCTGAACATTCACCAGTCAATAGGTAAAGAGGACGTTTAGGACTCACCACCTGGAGGGAAAGAATATGGACACATTTGGGGGAGGAAGAATGGGAGGAGGGCCAGCCCAATGAGAAGGAAGGGAGTGGGAGGCATCAGGCCCTGGGCTTGCCTCTTTCCCCAGGCTCTGAGCTTTGGGAACATTTTTATTTTAGCATTATGAAATCTGTTATTTTACATACAAAATATGAACAATGACAACTTAGAGTACTGGTATAGCAATTAAATAGGAACTTATTCCTAATGTGTAACACTGTACAAGACACAAAAAATTCAGAAATTTGTAGTTATTGTAATTACTCCTATTGTCAGAAAATCACAGGCCACCTCCATAATATGACAAAATAATTTTCTCAGTAACTTTCACTTTTCCAAAATGTACACATGCATTTTTAGCCTTTATGTTATGGCTGTTTATAATAATAACAACAGAAAACATGTACCTATGGATTAGCTGTCCAGTAGCTCTCATTAAGAACCTTAATCTTTAGAAAACTGTGCTATTTGCACACTTCTATTTAGATTGTAATGAATAAAATTATACAATAAGAACATTTTGTATTGTTCTCAATTACATGAATTTGTTCTTTCTATTGGTGTTTGTATGATTTAAATACTTTCCTATGTCCAGCCAGTTAATTACTTTTATTGAGGATCATGGAACTAAATAAAAGGAAGAATTGATAAAAATTGACTAAGATGTCTAAGGCAAAGCTTTGCATAATGAAAAAGTTTCATGACAGATGAAGGTTTTGTGGTCACATAAAGAGGCTTCTTCTTTTTTTAATTAAAGAAACTCAGATTTTAATAAATTTAAAGTAAAATGAGATTATTAAATCAACAAAATTGTAACTTGAACACATAACCCGAGGCTATGCTTTTTATTTACTGACCTTGTTGTGTCTAGAGTTTTTATGAAGACTAATTTTAACTTTGATTTGATGTTTAAGATCTCATTTAAATGTGACATTGGATAACATTTAAATGTGACATTGGAATTTTGATAAGGATTTCACTGAATCTAAATATTGTTTTGGGTAATATGGATGTTTTAATGCTAATAATTCTTCTAATCCACAAACATGGTACCTTTCCATTAATTTTTGTCTTCTTAAAATTCTTCATCAGTATTTTATAGTTTTTAGCAGATAGATTTTTAACTTCCTTGATTAAATTTATTCCTAAATATTTTGTTCATCAGATGCTCTCCTAAATATTTTTTTCAATTTCTTTTTCAGATAGATTGTTACTAATGTAAAGAAATGCAATTAATTTTTATATGTTGGTTTTGAACTCTATGATTTTATTGATTTCGTTTAGTAGTTATATCAGGAATTTTAAAGGGATCTGTAAGGTTTTTTAGATAGAGGATCATGTTGTCTGCAAGTAAGAATAATTTTACTTTTTCCTTTCTAATTGGAATTTTGAATTTTATATATGTATATATATATTTGTATATATATACAAATATATATACATCTATATTTTATATATACATATATTTATTTATATATACATATATTTTATACATATATATATATATATATTTGTCTGATTGCTAGAAAAGCAATTCTAAATTTATATGGAGTCACAAATGATGACAGTCAAAACAATACTGAGAAAGGAAAACAAAGTTGGAGGCATCATACTACACAAAGTCAAAATAAGCCACAGAGCAAGAGTGATTGAAAGAAGCCTATACTGATATACAAATAGACACTCAGACAAATGAAAGAAAAGAGCAAAAGAGAAATCCTGGAAACAACTGACAAGGGAATCAATAGTTCACAATAGAGAAATGATAGTCTCTCCAAAAATCAGGGATGGGAAAACTGGATAAACATATACAAAAGAGAAAGACTAAACATTAGTCTTACACAAACATCAATTCATGAATCAAAGATACAAATGTAAAACCTGAAGCTTTACAATTGCAAAAACAAAATTCAGGGAAACCTACTTGATATCAGCCTTGGAAAGGACTTTTGGATATTTTACCATAAGCAAAGGCAACAAAGGAAAACGTTGACAAGTAGGGCTCCATCAAACTGAAATGTTTCTGCACAGCAAAGGATTCAATTGATAGCCTATGGAATGGAAAACAGATTTCTGAACAGTGTATCTGATAAAGGATTAATATCTAAATTATGTGCAAAGCTCACACAACTCAACAACCTCAAACTAAGTAACCTCATTAAACATGGGCACAGAGTCTAAATAGACATTTTCCCAAAGAAGATATACAGTCACCAAAAGATATCTGAAAAACTACTGAACATCAGAAACCATCAAATACATGCAATTCAAAAATCGCAATTTGATCTCATCTCATACCTATTAAGATGTCTGTTATCAAAAATTTAAGAGACAGCAACATTGGCATAGAGGTGGAAGAAAGGAACACCTGAACACGGCTGATGAATTAGGGATAGTGCAGCCGTTATGGAAAACAGTTGGGAGTGTCCTAAAAACTAAAAATAGAATTCCTCATATGATCTAATGCTGTCTTTAAATTTTTAATTTAAAATATTGAAGAATTTATTACAAACCAAATCAAATAGAAAAAAATGCAACAATTCTAACTTTGTTTTATGGATCCAGCATAATTTTAATATCAAAAGCAGGCAAAGGCATTATGAGCAAAACAAATAATACAAAATAACTCCAAAAGCAAGCCAGTGTCCTTCAAAATATGAAGACAAATGTGAATCAAATTCATTGGTGTATAGAAAAAAAATTGTATGGTATGACAAAGCATGGTGTTCCAGGAATGTCTGACTCATGTAATATTAGAAAGAAACAGGTTCAAAGAAATAAAGAAACAAAAAAACATGTAATCTAAGGAATCTTCATACAGCTTTTCATATTGACTGCACCAATTTACAGTCCCACCAGCAATGTATGAGTGTACCTTTTTTCCAACATCCTTGCGAACACTTATTGTTGTTCATCTTCATAATAGCTACCATTCTGACTGGAGTGCGATTTGATTGGCATTTCTCTAATTGCTAGAGATGATGAACATTTTTTCATACATTTGTTGATTGATTGTGTGTCCTCTTCTGAGAAGTAGCTCTTCAGGTACTTGGAACATTTATTGATTGGATTATTTGTATTTTTGGTGCTTAGCTTTTTGAGTTCTTTATATACCCAAGAGAGGGGGAAAACATATAATCTTATCAGTATATGAGGAAAATATTTTATCATAATTCATGTATGCAAAAATAAATAAATAAATAAATAAAAATTTTAAAAACTCTGCAAACAAACAGTAACAGAATTTTTCTTTGAGTTTGATCTAGGAAATTCTACATCTACTATTCTAATAATAAAATTCTGAAGCTTTCCCACTGAACTCAGGGGAAAAGTTCTACTACTACTTCTATTCAGTATTGCAATAGAAATCCTAGCCAGTAGGTTAGGAAATTTTTTAAAAAATGATCTATATAAATAGTAGAGTAATAAATAACTACTATTATATGCAGACATTTCAGAAAAAAGACATAAAATATTGAAAATCATAAGGAAATATGACACAGTTGCTAGATAAATAATAAATACAAAATCAAATTCTATACAAAATCAATTTCTATACTAGAAAAAAATAATTTCAAAAAAATTGAACACATTTGCATATGTCAAAGATGCAAATTTAGCAAAATATATGCAAAATCTCTGTTTTATTAAGCAAAATTATTAATGAAGTACATTTCACATATTTAAAGTCTCAAAGTTGAGTTTTGAAGTAAGGATACACGATGAAATTGTTTTAAATATGAAAAGCTATTTCTCTAGTAATGGAGCACAAAATATTATGATATCTTAAAAATAAGAAATAATTAGAAAAACAACATGGAAATGGGGTATGAATTAAAGAAGAATGCAGGATGTTGATAATCACAAATACTCTTTGTAGATATATGATAATCAGTAATATCATTTGCTCTACTTTCTGTGTCTTTGAATATCAGTAAATGAAAAAATGGCTTTGTGTTGTTTTTGTCTTTTATTATTATTACTATTAAGAGAGAAAAGGCAGAAGAAGGAAGTTGGCTTGATAGTTCAAGCCAAATGGTGAAAAAGGCTTTTGAAATGTGGGCATTGTAAGGCAGATTTTAAAAAGATACATACCTGAATGGAAATTGATACACTTTTCAAAATTTATATTCCTTCAATTAGTGGCTACAACCTGTTAAATGACTCCAGTGTGCCCTGAAAGTTCATATGTTAGAAATTTAATCCCATTGATGACAGGTGGCACCTTCAACAGGTGAAGAGACCATGAGATCTGAGACCCTGTAAAAGGATTATTTCACTCATCACAGGGGCAGGTTTGTCAGAAAAGAGTTCAGGCTCCTCATGCTCACCCTCTCTTGGTCTTCTAGCCCCTGTACGGTTTGCCAGATATCACTGTCAGATTCCTGGAATTCCCACCTCCTAGCACTGTGAGCCAATGCATTCCTATTATTTATAAATAACTCAGTCTCAAGTATTCTACTATAGCAGCTCCAGAGACAACTCTCATCTCACTCACAAATTTTGAGAAAATTATCTTTTAAAATCCACCATAAAACCTTATCTCAAGTCACATTTCTTTCTCTGGTTCTCCACTATGAAACTTGAGGTCTTTCTGTGATCTATAGGCCCTCAAAACATCTGATCATTCAGTGATAGTTTTCTGATGGCTCTGGGCTTTCCTCTGCATTATATGTATCTGTTATCATGCTGGCTGTGCTCTGAATCTCATGAATGAAACGCTGCCAAGAGGAAGCTAAAGATATAGTTCTTCTATTTTTTAGTTTTTATCCTCTCCATATTCTTGTGTTACCTCACACATATTTCTATGTGCAATAACTAATGACAAAACTATGCAACTGTTTTCTAGTTGATGCAAAAATCCATGTTTTCTTTAAAAATGTATTTTCTTTCAATATATATTTCTAATTCCTAGTCACTTGTTAATTAAAGTGTAGTGACTACCAAGCTAGTATCTAAAAAATTAAAACTAACTGTAAATCAAATTGCTAACATAACTGAACAACAAAAACATCAATTTTTTTTCAAGAAAATTTTGAACATAGTACTCCAGTTTTCAGGACTTTTATAAACAGGTATAATTATGAAAAACAGATATAAATTCAATTTTCAGAAATTTAATCAAAACAAATAATATAAACAGTTTTAATACTGTTCTCATATAGCTAAATCCAAATTACTTTTTTTGAGAAGAACACATGCAATGATTCTGTGAAATTTTCAGGTAATAATTATGTTAATTAAGTCTTTTATTTAACAAATACTTGTTAAGTGCAATCTAGATACTAACAGTGCAATAAACTCTCAAGTAATAAACAGAAATCATAGCAAGGTAATATATCAATTATCCATTGCAGCAATAAAGTCTCAATGTAAACTATATGTCATATCTCCTCACATTGTTACCATTGGCTCATGAGTTTAAGGGATATCAGCCATCAGAGAGCCATAGATGCATAATTCTACTTGAAGGATTGTGTCTAGGCAGGATTTTCTCTGAAGCTGGTGTTCAGATCTTCTCTATATAGATCTCATGTGAACTTATTTTGTGACCTGCTGAGGAGAAGCAGCTATCAGAGGGTCTTCTTAATGGAAATTTCACAGTCACAACACACTGACCTGACTGCACACACACACACTTGTGCTATCTAAAAAATGCTCCATTGGCCACAGAAAGTCACATGGTTAAACAGAAAGTTAAGAGATAGGGAGATATTCCCATTAAATAAAAAAATAAAGTCACATGGGAAAGGATGTAGATAAAGTGATGATCAGAGACTGCCATTGGGGCAGTCGGCTGTCTGAACACATAGGAATATGTCACCACAAAACTCTAATATTTACCATTGCATGGCAACATGATTCCAAAATCTGGAGAACCAAACGTGTACTGAAGTACATATAGGATTAAGGTTTCATGGCCAGTGAATTGGGGTATGGGTTTATTTTTCATTTTAATGGTTGAAATGGAATTGACTATATTTTATCTTAGAAACCTCAGATAAATTGTACTGTGGTATACTTTTTCTCACTTATGTCTAAAGTTGATTGATGTCTGACATTGGTGAGTCAGATTCAGCCACCTTTCCTTTCTGCTGTCCATGAGGAAGCACAACACCTTTCTCAAGCTATAATATAACTTAACTGTAAACCACATATAGCCTTCTCATGGTTTACACAGTTGTGCTAATTAGCTCTTCTTTAGGTATAATTTATCCTTCTCATCCTATTTCCATCACTGCTGACTAAAAGCCAATATACATAATCAATATTTACTAACATTATGGGCTGGGGTTTTGGCTCAGTGGTAGAGTGCTTGCTTAGCACATACGAGGCATTGGGTTTGATCCTTAGCACCACATTAAATAAACAAATAAATAGATAGATAAATTAATTAAAGGTATGTGTCATCTACAACTTTATATACATACATACATACATATGTAAAAAATATTTACTAACATTATAAAATAATGAAAAAAAAACAGTTGCCATATGGCATTTAGAGGAATGCCAAATATCTCAGTAGTCTTACCCTGAGGCTTTTGAAACAGATCATATATCCAATAGATCTTGGACTGCTTTCTTTTTTAATATAATCCTGCCTGAAGGCTGGGGAATGAATTAGATGAGGTCCATGGCTGAAGTGGTTCATGATAATACAGTGATGGATGAGAACTGACAGCTTACAACTTTTTTTTTCAGTTGTCATTAAAAAAATAACTGGAAGTCAGTGTCTAGCATGGCTGCCAACCCAGGAAAAACAGCAGGCAAAACATTAACACAAACAGATGACAAATTCCCCCATGGAAACGCACTTCCTTGGCAGCCACTATAGGTGATGTTGAGGAAGAGGCAAAGTGGGAATAGGAGCCTGCAGGAGGTGAGGCACCGGAGTGGAATTGCCCACTTGCTGTGCTCTGGCATATTTCTCTTCAAGTATAATACATATTGATCATGAATTTTATCATGTCATAAATTAATTATAAAGTAGCAGCAGCCTACTATGATTTGGAGAAGACTTGTCATGAAATAAAATATTGTGTTTTTTATGTGCTTATTTTACTTAGGAAGTAGCATGTTTGAATAATTCCTGTGCCTCCCCTTCCCCCAAGTCTACATCAAGTCCATCTTTACCACATTCTGTTAAGGGTCATTTACTGGCAATAAGAAACAGATATATTATGGTCAATTGAAACCAAGTTTTGTTATTAAGAATTAAAGGGTTAGTTAAGATTATTATAATACAAGTCTAAAATTTAAGATCTTTAAATTAATAGCTTTTGGTCTTGGTTAAGGGTTAGAGATATTAATAGTCATTCAGGAACACAGTAAATAAGCCTGCAAACATATTCATGACAACTGAATTTTCATCAATGTAGCAAAGACATTCATTCGGGTGCCATGGCACATGCCTATAATTCCAGAGACTTGGAAGGCTGCAGTAGGAAGATTACAAGTTCAAGGCCAGCCTCAGCAACTTCACACGGCCCTAAACAAACAAACAAACAAAAATTTAAAGAGAACTGGGAATGTTGCTCAGTGGTTAAGCACTCTTGGGTTCAATCCCCAGTACCAAAAGAAAAAAAAAAAAAAGAGTAAGTGGTTTTGACTTTGGGCAATTTGTTTTGCTTCAGTTGCTTCTTCTACAAAAATTGCTAATAGTACCTATCTTAAATAAATATGATCAGAAGTAAATGAGATAATATATGAAAACCAATGGCATGAAATTTGTGCTCAACTTTTTAAAATATTATTGTTAGAATTTTTATTCTATATAATGCCATATAGTTTAACAAATAGCATGTCATTTTTAGATTTTTAATTTTGTTAGGTCTTCAAAACTGAGAATGCATTAATCAATAATTGCAAAGTAGCTGTTCTATAAAGCACATCAAGTCAGAAAATAACTTGTGATTATGCTTTTTAAAGAAATGTTGTTTCATTTGCCAATTTCCTGATTAAATGTTAGTCAAAGCTGTGGGATAAACACACATGAATTGTTGTATTATACATATATTTACAATTGGTTTTGATCTTTATCTTGTAAGTAAGCTACAGTACTCTTTTGACATATCTCAACTCTCCACAACTTAGAAGTAAATGAAGGAAATCATAGAGTTGCAGGCACTAGTGACTCAGATCCCCCAAGTCTTCTATTATCTGATTCAGTGTATCAAAGTGGAGTGCCAAAATGGGACATTATAATTTTTCATAATCACTGAAAAGTGTGGATTTTGAGATGTCAGTGATAGGAGAAACAAAGAAGTGGGGGAGATGTTAAATGTACAGACAATATCTATGTGACTACAGTTGGGCAAAGAAAGGAGAGAAGGTGATGGTTATTTGTCGGGGTGTAAACATACATATACATATAGTAATGGCTTGCATAAGCATATTTCTGCCAATTGTGGAGAATATATCCACAGAAAGTTTCTGGCACAGAATGTTAAAATGGATCTGAAAAAAATCCCTAGTGCCTAGTGACATCACAGATAACACAATGCTTTCATGCAATGCATTACTCCTATGTTTGTGGTGGCACAGGTATAAACACACCTACTGCACTACCAGTGTATAAAAGTTATAGCTCATACAATTATGTAAATACATAATAGTTGATAATTACAATAAATGACTATGTTACTGTTTCAAGTATTTACTATTATTATTTTAGAGTTTAGTACTACTTATAAAAATATTTGCTATAAAACAATATATAACCAGTTGTACCTACAGCAGCTTCATATTTCCTCTTTATTACATCTATTGATTGCATAAAGAGGTCAAATAACTGACCCATACCCTCTATTTTTATGTAGTACATTTTATGATGTTTGCATAAAGATAAAATTACCAACAATACATCCTTCAGACCATATTATCATCATTAAGCAATGCATTAATTGAGATCTTTCTCAAGATAGATTCCTAAATTAAATATTATAAAATGAGTTCTTGAACTTTGCTCAAATTATCAAAAAACTGTTCATATTTTAAAGTTTTTTTGACACAGTGTTAAACACTGTTTCTTCATGGCAGAAATTTTTAATATTTATTCAGTCCATTCCTTTCTCTACCCATCTCTCCCTCCCTTGCCCCAAATGTGATAGCTATAATTTTTCTGATAGAATATTATAATGAAAGAAATGACCTTGTTAATGAGATAAATTTAATTTTATTGTCCATGGGAAAAATATATATCAAGTTCTGGTGTTCAGGGCATGGATTTTAAGGACACTATGCCATCATAGTGTTCCATATTTTTCAAGCTACAAGAAAAATATGTAAAATTAGCAACCAAACATTTAAATGCTGTAATCCAGCTAAGACTCAGTAGAAATTAAAAATTATACTTAATTAAAAATTATATTAGTTATAAAGTCAGAGATATATAGCAAATGCAAACAAGAGTAGAGAGATGCTCTTCGCTCATAGAAAAACATTCTGAAGAGAATCTGGAAATGACATTTGGGATAAGGTCCAGATGGTTTTTAATGAAAGAAGGAAGGAAGCAAAAATGGAAGGAAATAAGAGAGAGGAGAAGGGAGAGAGGAAAGAAAGAGTGGAGTGAGGTAGAAACTGAAGGAGGAAGGGATCCAAATAAATGTTAAATTTTTGCCATGAAGAAATAGTGGTAAGAAACTGAGAACATCTCAATATATGAAAAATTTCTGAGAGTTTGAGCAAATTTCAGGAAGTCACATTCTGATAATTTGGAAATATGGGAATTTTGGAAAATTTACTGTTATATTTACCTGAATCATTAACCACTTTATTTTGTCTTGCATAAAAATATACCAACAAATATGGTAATATAGAGACCTATTGCTTTTCTTTTCTTGAAATGAACAATGTGAAGATCTGAGTGAATTATTTAATTACTTATACCCCTATGTCATCCCATAATCTCAAATCAATATGTCAAGGTGGAAAGCTGAATGGTACACAAGGAAGATACATATATCCCTCCTGGCCACAACTGTCGCATGAAACATAGATAGCCAAAATAGGAGTTTTATTAAGAGATATTTAACATAATAGTTTATATTATCAGGTGAAAAAAAACATGTTCAATTCAAATATGGGAACAAAATCTCATTTTCTGAACATGTGGTGAAATCAATACAGTTGCTTTATTATAGTTAGAAGATAGCCAAATGCAATAGTTATTATTTTCTGATATAGTATTATAACAGAAGGAATGACCTAGTTAATGAAATACATTATTTTATTTTCCATAAAAATTGCTGAATTCCAGTATCAGTCATGTTTGGCAAACACATTTCCGAAAATTCTAACTATGAGAAAGTTAAACATTGTACCTCCAAGTTAGTCAGGTCTTGACATTTTTGAGGAGCGTGTTTGCTTATTTGTTTGTGTTTATTCAAGAAACTGCTGACTTACAGCTGTTGAGCATATTCATGAATAAAATAAACATTTTAATATATCACTATGTCCATACCCTATAAAAGGAAAAATAAAGGCTGATGTTTCAGTAATTGTTGGATATACCTAAGTCTGTGAATATCATGAAAAGTTCAGAATACTTAGTCTTTACCTATATCTGATTTGTCATTTAAAATAAATTTTGGTTTCAGAAAGACACATTATGAAACAAGTCATTCACTAGAAGACCCTGAAATGTCACTATATAAAAACTTGGTATAAATAGTATTTCTTTCCAGAGCACATACATCATAATATATCAAACAACTGATAATAAAATAAATCAAATAAAACAAATGATAGCAAAACTTACTGAAGTGCTGACTCAAATCAAGATTTAACTCTGTATCAACTGTTTTATGTATAAAATTGTATAAGTCATCAAAGATACTCCTTTCTTCTGACCAAATAAGGAAATTTTAAATCATGGAGTTTTCCAGAGATTTGCAGAATTTGAAAAAAAAGTAGCAATACTTGCATCAGTTAATATGGGTATCATGCTCTAGGCATGTTTTTAAGGGTTTCATATATGTTAGCTCAAGTAACTCCCATAACAAACCCTTGAGGTAGGTATAACACTATTTGCATTTTGCATATGAAAATAATAAAGTCAAGAGAGGATAGTAACTTGCTCAAAGTAATGTAAAATAGTTGAACTCAAGCTGTCTATCCCTAGAAGCCTATCTAATTTTCTAGATAACTTGTCCAATATAGTATGCATCTTCAGTGTAATATCCTATTGTATACTTATTGTTACTATCAACATTACTTGAATTTAATGAACAATTATTTGTGGGCCAAATTTAAGAATATGTGAGTAATTAAAAATCGCCTCATATCAGTATCCTCTTAACTAATATTAACTTAGTAGAAAGACTATGAAGAGTTTTGTGGTCAGACATTCAGCATATTGTTTTATGTATTATACATTTTTTCTTTTCTATTTATGCTTTGCCTACCTTGAATTCTGTCAGGTCACTTATGGCATTTAAGCAATTTTAAGGGGTAGTGAACCATAAACTGAATTTCCATAAATATTGTAGATGGAGGACAGGTAAAAATAAAGATGTCTACTAGTGAGTGAAAAATAAAGATGTCTACAAAAGCAAATCTCTATCTGGATATATGTACTAAAGTGATTTAACATTCTTGGACTACCCATGATGAAAAATCACTCTCTATGAAAAAGAGTCATATCAATCTGGGCTTATTCACACTCCGGATTGGGAAGAGTTATTTCAAGATGTCACACATATGCTTTACAAACCAATTTACATTTGGAAAAAAATATGGTGTACTTTTATTTGTAGGTAATAGAAAGCAGGAATCATCAATTTAAAGGTGGACATTTCTTCCCTAAATATACAGTGTACATTGTGATCTACTTGAATGATACTTTGCCTAATTGATACATTTTTGTGTAACCGGTATGGTAGATGTCATATTTTTAAACTTTCTTCCAAAACAATGGGTTTATTTACATAGCTCTGTCACACCAACCTGTTGACTTGAGGAAGTGAATTAAACTGTTTACTAATGTCATTAATGAAAATGAGGATGTGATAAATGAACATACTTGTGACATGGATCATTGTGCTAATGATCAATATCCCTAACTTCCTAGAAGTTACAGCTCTTACAAAAGAAAATTAGCTAATGTCGATTATAATTTATCAAGGTGCCACTGCTAGCTAGTGTTCTGTAAATGCATTAATAATAGCTTACAACACGTTTAAATGTAAAAGGCCCAAATAGTCAATTTTGCAAATGGAATGGTAAATTACAATTTAAGGTAGTATGCAAATATCTAAACATGTGCAATAGCAGTTTAAGACGTTATTATTTAAGTGATTCTACATAAAAGAAGAAAAGTGTTGGCAAAGTTCAGAACTATGCAAAATGTCTCATAAGGAAAGCTGGTGGAAGAAAATTCTTTTATCAAGCAATGCACTTGTTTATAGAGGAGAGATGGCTAGTGGTATGGGCCTGAGCTAATTCATTGGCATGTTTGCTGTGTTAGTCGAGACTTCAGAAAATTAATATTGGAAAGAAAAAAAAACAGGTGAAAGAGACTTCAGCATCACTCAGATGTTCCCTGTTGCCTTTACTCAGTAAGCCTAGATTGATGGTCAGAGAGGCCATGACATATGTTGGTCTCCTCCTGCCAATGAAAACCATAGAGCTTTGAACCTCTAGAGACCAGGACTCAGTGCCAAACTGCCTGATCCTTTTCATGGAACATTTGGCATTCAATGAGAAGAATCAGCCAGACCAAGGGCCTGGCCCACAGAGAGTTATAAAAATGGCTGACAGAAGACAACTGTCCAAAGGAACAAGAGATGAACAGTCAACAAGGTACAACTAAGTCATATTACTGAAATCAGTGATGTAGTATCAGAAGGCTAAGGGGAATCACTCCAAATGTCACATATCATTTTGCAGTTTCCTTTCATGAGACAGTTTTTATCTTTGAACCACTGAATGAGGAATAATCTTCCTTTCCTAGAAAAAGTATCCTGCAACACCACAGTTATTATAAATGAAAATGATTCCTTCAGCCTAACTTGGCATACTGTACACCAAAGAAAGAGAAATCATTTTGAGGACAATGAGACATGAGGTCTAAGTTAACATTGATACTCAGAGAATCAAGATGTTATCATCATGGTTCTCTATTTGAACACATGTGTGTGAGGTTCTGGGAACAGAGGGAATCTTAGCACAGGGTAAGACTACAGTGTTCCCTAGAGCTGCAAAACCAAATGCTGGCATTTACCCAGCCCCAGAATGCAGAATTGGGATTACTGTTGGTGCCTGGAGAAATCCCTGGCACGCCCACCCTTTTGTGTGTGTGTGTGTGTGATATGAGCTGACATGAATCAAAAATAATATTGTACAGGATTGGGGGTGGAAAAACAGCACAATTCTTAAAGACGTAAAGGATGCAGCAAGGGTAGTCCCCATAATACATCCAATTATATCCCTATCTAATACATCATTATGGTTTCTGCATAAATCAGCTGGATCTTGGGGGATAAAAGTGGATTACTATGTTTTCTCTCAAATAGCATCTTCGATTGCAGCTTTCATGCCAGGTGTGCTATCTTTGTTAAAATGGATCAACATGGTTTCTGAAAAATGGTATACAATCACAGACTGAGGAATGACTCATTTTCTGCTCTGACCAGAAAAATGGATTGGAAACAGTTCCTATTCAGGGCAACAATATAGATGTAAAGCTTTGAATAAAACACTACATTTCCTGCCCTCTATCACAACATATTTCAAATAAATCTATATTAAAATTCAGAAAAAGCTTTGGCTGTCACCTCTTATATAGCATACATGAGCTAAGAATAGCTTTTACATTTTTAAAATTATGATATACACTTTAAAAACCAATATCAGTTTTTGAGTGAAAACATTTGCTCAAATTTGCTTATTTTGAAGCAGAGATAAAAAAATATATATATTGTTTTCTCCTTCACAAAATTTTGCCAGCCTCTGATCTAGACTATCTTGCCTTACAGAACTGAGCACTGGTCAACTATGACAATGATAGTGTGCTAATTGAATTAAATGAATTAAATACCTTATGCTTTATACATTTGTAATTTTTTAAAGTTATACAGAAGATACTCATTCCAAAATTCAATGGGAAGGGTTATAAGATGTAATATTTTCTTTTTTTTTTTGTTTGTTTAAAGGTTTTACTTATAAGACTTGATCCTGACTCTTATTATATAAGACTATATCTGGCTACTCAAAAAAGCTATACAAACATGCTATTTTGGATGTTTCTAAAGTTAATGTGGTTGATCAAATACTGGAAAACAGATGAAATGTCCTGTTTAGAACTTTTTATAGTTTTTTTCTTCTTCTTATATCCTAATTTTAAGATATTGGCCCAATTTTGTCTTATTCATTTTTCCTACAAAGTTCACATTTTAGTTTCTATATTTCTTATAAAAACTTTATTTTCTAACTGTGTTGCTTTTGTTCATTTTAGGGGCATTGTGATTTATGTAACTAAATTTCTTCCTTATCATTTTGGCCTAAGCATTTACAAACTTATTTTCTTCAGTAACTTACAGTGTAATTTTTTCCATTTAATTTTTTCTCATCTCATTATTAATTTTTCAAAGGTTTGACAATAGTTTGACAGTTTTGATTATTTTCTCATCTTACTAGTATAGACACACATGTCTACATGTGCACATACCCACACATGTGTGCACACACACACATTTTCTTATCTCAGGTTATATCATGAAAAAGAGCAAGTTGTCTTTTAGTTAGGGTGCCTCAGGATACTTCAAGATACATTCCTTTGACAGATTGCTTTGATTCACAATTATATCTTGCTTTTGTGAATCTTGATGATTTTTAATTGCTCTAAATTACCTTCATTTTATCAAAAGATGCTAGTAATTATTTGATTTGCATAAACTCTGCCATTGGAAGTAATTTATAGAAAAATAATAAATTTGCAGCTTGAAAGCAAATTAATAATGAAAGACACAATGAGTAACTTTGTGATTCAAGAGACATGATGACTTTAAATAAGGAGTTAGTATAATGAAAATATTATTTAATTTCAAAAACAATTTATGAACTAAGCTTTCAGAGTAACTTAGCATAGCAAGGAATCAAATAGAGGGAAATGGGACTTCACATGCATTCCCACTCAGAGGAAAAGAGATACCTGAAATTGGAACATATAAAGAATTGGTATAAAAATGATAACAATAATATTGTTGCATAACATACATTGGAACATGAAATTATGGCTGATTTTACCAGAAAACAAACAAACATGAGAATAAACATTTTCTGTAAATTCTTCCTTTTTGGTGTTTTGTGTGCTTTCACTCTGTCTATGCTACCAATTAGCAAATTGGCATAAAGAAAGGTTATCACTGCAACAAGTGTCTTGTCTGTATAATTTGAGAAAATAAATCATTCAGACAGTGTATACTGTCATAAAGATAGCAACATTTCCTTCCAACATTTGAGTTTTTGATGCTTTATCCTGGCCCCTTTTTAGGGAACATCATCTGTAAACCAGATCAAGAATTTGGGAAAGAGGAACATTTATGAGACTTGCTTTAGTGGAAAACATGATAAAACGTTTCTTAGCTTATTCATCATTTTCTTTTCCTTTTTTAAAGTACTAGTATAAATGTTTTGCATGTATGAAAGCCAGGGAGGAACTTTAAGCTGAAATGATCTAAAAAAAAATTGAAAAATCCTCTCCTGGAAAATAATAAGGATAATATTTTATTTGACAAAACAGTCAAAAACAACCATGCTATGTTTCTGCAGTTGATCTCCCCACCATTCCTCCCCTCCCCCCCAAAAAAAAAACCTAACAAAGGGGAAAGAATTCTTTCAAAAAATTATTAGCAATTTTGGTAAATTAGTGAAGTCTGTAGCATTCTTCTCTGGTATTTCTTCAATAAACCCCTCCCAACTCAGGCAGCTGGAAGGTGGACCTGTCTTGGGAATCAGCATTCTTCTGCTGGATGATAAACTGAGTTGATAAACAGAAATATTCTGGTGATGTTGACAGTAAAATTTTCTAACTTGTAGGAAATGGAAGATGAGGAAACTCATAGTTCTTTTAATCTATAGTTATAATTGTATTTTGAGTAAGGGACAGATCAGCCTGAATTAAATGAACCAAATCTAGAAGTGAGAGCGCCACAAATAAGTGCTGTAAGCCTACCTGATGTCTGACTAGAAAATTCCACAACAGTGCAGGTAAATTGGCAGAACCCAGTAAATAATTAAAACTAAAGCAGATTAGAAAACCAACTGATGTTTATATGAACTCTCCAACAGACACCCAGGGCTTAAGATTTTTTTTTTTTAAATTTCTTCTTGATTTTTTTGATATCTTTATTTTATTTATTTATTTTTATGTGGTGCTGAGGATTGAACCCAGGGCCTCACATGTTCTAGGCGAGTGCTCTACCACTGAGCCACAATCCCAGCCCCGGGCTTAAGATTTTTGAGCATAAAATCTCCTAAAATAATCATTGTATGACAATTGATGTGTAAAATAGAACAAGTAGTGTGAAAGAAATGATTAATGCTAAAGGAAAAAGGTAAAATAAACTGACTTTCAGTGATCCAGATATTGGACTGAGCAAGATGACAATATCAAAGCATTTGTTATAAAAAGGATCAAGTCTTGAATGACATCAAATTTGAAAAGTTAAGGTAAAATATGTTTATAACAACTAAAAAATGTCAAATAAGTAGAAATTTATAAAATGGAAATATAGAATTGAAAAGTACAATACTGGAGTTAAGATGAAAATATACAAAAAGGGTTCAAAAGTAGATCTGAGACAGCAGAAAAATACTAATGAACAAAGAAATAGATCAGTAGAAATTCTTTAATCTGAAGGCCAAAGAGTAAATTTAAGAAAACAGAGTGTGTACAAACACTAGCTATCTCAGTTTTAGATTAGAGGAACTGAGGTCTGCTTCATGCTACATTCTTCCAGAGCTGCCCAGAGGGTCTGATTCTCTTGAAACTTGCTACTTCTGGTTTCCTCCTCTTCCCTGACTCATGTCCCCAAACACCTGTCTCCCAAGAAAAATCCTCCAAGTAGAATAACTGCCTTCATTTTTTAAAATATTTTAGAGAACTCCAGATTGATATCGTAGTTTATAAAGCAATTTATATTTATATATAAATTATTTGCCTACAGATTCATTGTCTACTTTGTTCCACCAGAATATAAACCACACAAGGGAAGATATCTTGTTTGTACAAATTCATTGCTTTCTCCCCAGCTATTAGAGCATCCTCAGGACAACAATGCATGCTTAACAAAATCTTTATTGAGTGAATAAATAAATGCAATATCCACTTGTACTTTTATTGTGTTTTCGCATATCATTCTATACCTCTAGTCTTTCCTTTTTGCTTTTAAACTGAGAAGATATAAAATTTCTACTGAGTTGATGGCTTATACTTTAAAGTATGTACACTGATTTAATTTTAAATTTATTTATTCCATTTTTAAAAAGTATTTATTTCATAGTTTAAAGCTGTTTAGCTTTTAAAAGTTATTTTAAACCCCCAAAGATTTTTCAGTACCAGTGTTAGATGACTCTTTTATCTTAAAAAACAATCCCCAACAAAAGGTTTTTAACCTCAACCTAAAAATCACAGCTTGATAGAGCTATAAAGGGAATTTTTTCCTCCAAAGGCAACTTAACACTTGTGAAAAAGATTGTTTTATCTTATTAAAGACTGATCATCTCTATGTGATAAAAGATCTGTAATTAAAATTCATGGTCTCTTCTGTAAAAGGCAAAACTATAGATACAGAAAACAGACAATGTTTGCCAGGCTTTGAGTGGTAGAAAAGTTGACTACAAAAGAGCAACAATGGGAAAATTTTTGTATCTTGATTTTAGGATCTGATAATAAGACTTTATTCACCTGCCAAAATTTATACAACTGCCAATCAACATAAGTGAATTTTACTCAATTTATATTTAAAACATAATGGTCTGACATCCTCAATGTTGACTGAGTCTCCTCATGAGTTTGAAACAATTAAGCCATATGGAAATTGTTAACTAAGGACACCTTGACAGAATTCATCAATATTAGAAAGCAGCCAGGATACTTATTATGAAGCAAAAAAGCATTTTGAATATTTTTTTCTGTATTTAGTGTCATTGTTAATATACTGAATACATCCTCCCTCTACATTTTTTGATCCCTGCTTCTCACCATACCTACAGTACAATCAAGGTTTACAAGGGCAGGCAGGGCAGAAGAAAGGGAACAGGCTGTTGAGAGCCACAGCCTAAGGGGCCCCAGCAAACTTCCAGCTACCAGCTGATGATTGGCTCACAGCAGCCCCAACAAACTTCCAGCTGCCAGCTGATTGGCTCCTCTGTGGTGATGCTCATTGGGCTGTTTCCCTGCCCTTTCAGACCATGGAGCTGCTCATTGGGGGACTATTTTGGCTCCGCCCACATGATGCAGCCAATTGGCCTCAAGAGCAGGAGGAGTGGGGGGGGGGTTGAGAGGCTTGTGGGAAGCAGGTGGTGGCAGTTGGGCTCTGAGGGAATTCCTGAAGAGCTGGTGTGGTATGGCGTGTGTGTTCTAAAAATAAAGTTTGTTTCTGCTTGATAAGTGGCTGGTGAATTGTGCCCAGCCAGACTGTGGCAACAGGCAACTGTCCCAGTTTTAATAAATGGATGGTACTCATTTCATTTCTCTTTTGATAATGATTACTTTTATTAATTATGTTTCTGGAGGTTATAAACATTCCACTATCAGTCTTAAGTAACTTTTGATTCTTCTCTGTCTCAGTTGTTTCACTTTCTCTTCTTCTGTCTCTATCTCTGCTGTTTTAACTGTCTTTTTCAGATTTATAAAGACCTAACAATGACAAAATTAATACAGGATCAATTCAAATTAAATTCAGAAGAAGTCACAAAACAAAGGAAAATACTGCTAAATGAAGATCTTCTAGTGCCTTGTGGTTCTTAAGTGGGATTATAACAAATCCTAAAGGGACACAATGGTATTTACCTATGGAAGCCAATAAGAATTACAGTTTTGGTGATGTTGTAACACACAGAATGATTTCTATCTAATTTCTACAAAGAATCCTAAAAACACAGATTTTTTTTTATAAATGAATTAAATTGATAATTTTCTGATAATTTTTTTAAGTTGTAATTATGAAATTTCCATAGCCTAGATTCCTCTAACCAAAGATGTAAAACTCCTGAGGCAAGTTCCCAGAAATATGTTCTAAACAAAGTTGCTGTATATTCAACTTCAGATTTTTTCCTGAGAAAAAGAGTCTTATTTTTTAAAAATTATTTATCACTAATGACTCAGTTATCTATTGCTGTATAAAACCACCCGAAAATGTGGTGCTTCACAACAACATTAAGTTTCATAGTTTCACAGGTTGCCTGGGCATATTTCTGCTGCTTTCACTCTGTGGACTATGTGTCCATTCATTTGAAGGATGCATGGAATAAAAGTGCCCTCCCTATTAGTCCTCTGGGACATCTCGAGTTCTCCATGAGGATTGATATTTCTAGTGGGGCTTAGACGGACTTCCTTAAAGGGCAGCCTCAGGTGAGGGGTCTAAAATAGAGAGATGGAATTTGAGCTCTACTGGAGGCTAATGCTTGGAAAATTGCATGAGGTTACTTCTGCAACAATCTGAAGGTCATCATAATTCGAGAAGTGGACAAATCGGTGTTCTCTATTGATAGAAATTGTTGGAAAATATTGCTGCCATACTTAACAATTCACTAACTACTCAGCCTCCTGCCTTTTTTCTAATATGTACACACAGTTGCAAAGCTTCACCTAATCTAGTTTTATGAAGGCTTGCCTTTCACATTCTCCATATCAATGCCCTTGGTTATCTACTTAAATATTTTTCCCAGAATTTTTTGTAATCAAAATAACATGGCTAGATCTCTCAAATTAGTGTATTTTACTTAATACATCAACTCAAATTTCAAGCATTACTACTCTAAAGTTTATAATTATATTACTTTCTATATTTCAACTACTAATTGACTTAAATGTGTCAGACACTTGGTTTGGAAAACATCTTAATGACCTTTATTTATCTCTACTTCATAGTTGAAGAAAATAAGGATTCACAGTGTTAGGGAACATCTCCAGATGATCTCCAAGATCAAGCCTTACAAAATTGTGCATAATGTACTATCACATCATAAGTAAGACTATTGATTTCATAAATTTACGTATTATTCACTTCTGGTTTCAGAGCCAGGATCACTCTAAGCACAAACCCTATCTTATTATCTGCACTTTAATTAGGAACTCTGTTATTAAACAGAAAAAGAATTTTATAATACTCATACTCATTCAATAATACTCATTCAAGTAAGTGGCTGCTAGTACTAGAAAGGCTACCTCCATGTGAGCATAGATGTTTTATTCAGTGGAGTGGCAAAGAGGGCTCCCTAAAAACCAGGCAGAGCAATGATATAGACAGAGTCACAAGACTCCTACTTAGAAGCCACAGAATCAATAGGAGAGTAGAGTGGAACTGAAAACAAAGAGAAAGGCCAAAATCCTGGGAAGATTTGAAGAAAGGGCTCCTCCCCACCACAAAACACAAATTCTAAAGAAGAGCCAGGTACTAAGATAGTTTGTGAACCCCTTAAAAAGGCAGAAACTTGAGCCAGAGATTGAACTATAGCACAAGCAAAGTGGACTGGTGACTTCTATAGAAATTGTGAAGTTAGCCAATCCCCAAAAACCAAATTCCAAATGTTTTCTCTGATATAAGGAGTCTGATTCATAGTGGGATAGGAAGCGGGAGCAAGGGAGGAATAGACGAATTCTAGATAGGGCAGAGGGGTGGGAGGGGAAGGCACGGGGCATGGGGTTAGAATTGATAGTGGAATGTGGTGGACATCATTATCCAAAGTACATGTATGAAGACATGAATTGGTGTGAATATACTTTGTATACAACCAGAGATATGAAAAATTCTGCTCTATATGTGTAATAAGAATTTTAATGCATCCTGCTGCCATATATAAATTAAATAAATAAATAAATTGAAATCTCTTTGGAAAGGAAACACTTTCCTCCATTATCAGTCTTACATAGAAAACTTCCTTACATAGAATGAGATAGGAACTTCACGTGTTCTGCAAATAAAACCTTAATTGCCTCGTTGCTTTTATTAGTGCATGTTGTTGTAAGAATCATCCCTTGCTTCAAGAATTGACTTATGGTATAATTCTGGAAAAGGAAGCCACAGTTCCTCATCTCAGTGTTTGTTGAAACAGATTTTGGCAGTAAATAACAATCTTTATGAACCATGAGTCTAACCCAGTCATGATTCTCCTATACACTGAGTACAATCTGCTGGCCAACTAGTTTATGAGCTCTCAGTAGAAAAATAAATGGTCCAGAAAATATATTCTTACCACTGAAAATCAAAGAAAAGACATATGCTGAAAATAGATGGCTGCTTAAGACCAAAAATGAGGAATATACTCAGCATATATTGGATAATAGGATTTGATCCCAGAAATCTCATGCAGCTGGCCCAGCATGAGTGTCATACCTTACTAACAAGGCAGGTGGAATTGCTCTGAGATTTTTGTCTTCCATGTTTTATATATGGAGAAAAGAAGTGTAGGAGTCAGATTTAATAAGATCCATTTGGGGGGATGAGTTTTATTTTTGCTTTTATTTTCTTTAGATGAACACTTGAGTTTTGAAAATCATTCTTCAAAATATATATTTAGAGAATGTGTTAGAAAATATATTGCCAATATTAGATGCTAGACTTCCAAAAATAGCTGAAAGGGCAATGATTGAGTTTATGTAGTTCATTATCTACTTTGTTATTATTATTATTATATTATCATATTAAATTTTATTTAATTATGTGTATCAAACAAACTCATCTATGCATTATCACATTCTGCTTGTCTTCTGCAAGTTCATGGGGTTCAAAGCCATCTGGGTGCTCAAGATTACCAGAGATGTCTATCCCAGACCTCATGGTCCAAATTTTTTCTGTATGGGGATCATGTATTTAGCATGTAAGATTATCCATGGTCACTAACGCATTTTTAGAAAGATATTTATAATTTCAGTAGTATTAGCATTTATAACCTGAGTTTATGCTCTCTACAAATATATGGCCCCAAATAAAACATAGTTAATTCACACAACTCAAGCCTCAACTTCTACAACTAGGCTAGGATACACTCATTGTCAAGCCAAACTGATATCACTGGGCAAACTGCTTCAGAAAATCTGACTGTACTCCTAACGCAAGTCACTGCAAGCATCTCTTTCATTCTCTCTCTATCATTCTTCCTATTCCTTAGAAAAGTCTTATAACTAGTTAGTCTCATAATCAAGATTCGAGTACACTAATTTTGTATGTGTTAAATATTTCTCTTTTTCTCTCAATTTTCTCTCTCTCTCTCTCCCTTCCTAAGTCTCTCTGAAATCAAGAAGCAAAACTGAAGTCCTAAGGTGACTTCAGGAATAAATCTTGAAAAAATTTTAGTAAAACTTTGCTTATTTTCTAATGATCCCTTTGTTAGCAGTGTTTCTGGGGGACAGGAGATATTAGGATATTTGACACAACCAAGTATGGACTGGATCTTGTTTCTCAGAAAGCCAGTCAAGGCTCCCACTTCACTGGGCAAATGTTAATCAATTTCCATAAGCTCTAGGTATGAGAATAGGGTGTCAGGTTGCAAGGCATTCGCCAGTGTGCTTATAAATTCACCTGAGCTGGAATTCTTCCTCCTCAGAAGAAAAAGCCTCTTTGGCTAGCCAAAACCAAGCTGTGATATGTGCAAAATACAAAATGACACAGTCTTGTCACTCTGCCCTGTTCCTCCTTGATTGAATCAGGGGAAGGCATCTTACATTTAAGTTATAATAAAATATCTTTAATCTATGAGAGTTCTCAAGCACTATGTTTGTAAAATAAATAGACGAGACTTCCAGGTGTAAAACTAGTGAGTGGTAAGTTCTCTTGCAAACTAGAGAGTGAATATATCAAACAAAACCCTCAAATATTGTGCTTTTTTCTCTAGTTTTGTAATTTTGTTCTTGTTTTTGCTTTAATTTTGCTATTTATTAGGATGGACAAAAACATTAACCAACAACTGGATGATACACACAGGTCAAGAATTAGAAACCCAGCTCTAGTTGATTTTAATACTTGTCCTTTCAAGAAAAAGTACTATAAAGTTTGAGAGATAGAAACTGCTTATTGATAAAACAAAGGGATAGAACGGGTAGAGGGATGCATGCCCCATGTTCAGGTATGAAGGTGGTTTAAAAAAAAAGCCCCTAATATAGGTCAAGAAGCAGGCCAAGGAGATGAATGAGGAAGATGGGCTGTCAAGTGGAAACAAAATGAGAAGAAGAAACTTGAGGAGCTAAAAGCAGAAGCCAAAGGGAAGGCACCTGGCCACAGGCAGAATTAAAAATCAAAAAAAAGACCAGCTGCATCTTGTGCCTCAGGCAAAGGTGAGCTTTTTTCCATTTCTACTGAAACATTCCTTGCCATGAAGTCTTTTGTCATCAACAGTAAGAATGAAGGGTTATCTTGGGGCCTCTTTACGTTTCAGAAAAAAAAAATTGTTAAATACACGTGTGAATTACTCATCTAGATAGATTTTATATTATAGATATTATATATATTTCTATTTTATATTATAGACATATATACATAAATATATGTGTGTGTAAAATCTTTCTAGATAAGAAATTTATTCACAAAAATGTTAACAAATATTGTTCTTTCGGCTATATTATTCATGTTTCTAAACTCATTTTTAGGTATAGTCTGAAAAAACATTTGTAGTCATAAATATATTGTTTCAGCCGACTCCTGTGTTTTTCCTTAGAAGATAGTTGCAAGACAATAATGGATCTTTTTGTTTATAGTCCCTGTGAAACAATCCTTTATTTTTCATTCATGTTCATAGTTAAGAGGAATTTTTAAATATTTTCCTCGATTTCCATTCCACTTTTTCATTTCTCGCAGTGTGTCCACATTCTCACTACACATCTTACTTTTTCACTTGAGAAAGCATATTACCTCCACTTCTTAAACTATGGAAATGGAAGAATACTGCTGACATTTGCCTCTCAGAAATAAATTAAATTTTAATAAAAGATAACTGCTTAACCTGCTTACAGAAGTGCCTGAAACAGTGAATCTAAAATTGTTAGTTATTATTGTTTTTAATTATTTTTTAGTTGTAGTTGGACACAATACCTTTATTTTATTTATTTTTATGTGGTGCTGAGGATCGAACCCAGAGCCTCACATATGCCCGGTGCCTTCTACCTCTAAGCTATAACCCCAGCCCATCATCATTATTTTATTAGTCTATTTATAAGAGCATCTAGAATACTTCCTCTACTTTAATATACTGACAGCCTCTTTTTTTTCCCCCAGTCTTCAAGGATTCTGCTAGCTTTTCCATGTTTTGCAATCTTACATTCATCAATGCCCTGAGTCAGAAATTCTGAGAGAGGCCATTAGTTATCCTTCTGTCAGCGATGTATGTTGCTTCTCCAATTCTCTATTACATCCAAGTAGATCTAAAAGGCAGTTCCATTCCTAATGGAACCTAAACTGAGCAAATACAACTACACGGCCATCCTTATAAAGAACATAAAGCAACACAAACTATTTTCTTCATTTAGAGGAAGCCAACACAAGTGCCAGGAAATTTTAGATATAAGTTAAAATTTTCAAAATTTGAGGTCATTTATTAACCCCTTGAAGGGAGTGTGTGTTGAGGATAAGATGGGGTGGACAGAACTTGGTCAAAGCTGACCCTGAGCTCCAGAACTCTCACTGATGAGTTCTGCCTGTCCTGGAGCAGACTGCACACCCTACCATGCCTCAGCCATGTTTCGTTGTATGCTTAAATATGGGCGTTAGGAGCAGCTAGTGATTTTCTCACTATGTTCTGTTACTAGGAACCATTCAATCCCTGGGGATAAATTCTCTCATATTCTTTCTATTTTTTGTTAAATCTCTAAAGATCTTTTTTTTTCCTTTAAAAAACATGCCTGAAGCAGAGCTGTATTTCACAGCTGGCATATTGATTTTAGTGTGAAGTTCCTAAGGATACCTGCACTATAAATGGTTATTATGTTCTATTATAAAATAGTGCCACTGGTTATAGACGTCTCTCTCTTCCCACCTCTCTTATTCTTCCTTGCTGAACTCTCTCATTTTTTAGCTCATTTTCAACTCTGTTAGCTCAGTCAGTGGGAAAAGAGTTGCATGTTACACATGCAGGTGTTCAATGGCATGAATGGAACAATTCAAGAAATCCAAGCACCCTAGATGCTTCTGTCTGGGCTGGGAATAAAACTATAGTAGAGACTGAGGATACTGCTCATTGTCAACATAAGACTCTTTGAATTCAATAATTTTGTGAACTAAGAAAGTTACACAAATCACAGGTCATATCTCATATCTTCCAAAAACTGTATGCCTTTAATGAGTTATTATGTAATTCTATTTTTATTATTAGAATTCAATAGATGCTCACTATTTTATTGCTTTCATGAATACTTTTTTAAGGATGGGGGAACTGGAATGCAAAGAGATTAAAAAAAAAGTGTTCAGAAACCACAGAGAATAAAACAGATTTGTGTGTGTGTGTGTGTGTGTGTGTGTATATATGATTTTAAGTTAGGCTCAAAATTGAATGGAAAAACAGTTTTAATATCTAAGTACAGGATCCTTATCTTATGCTTTCTAAGGATTAGTCATTTCATGGATTTCAGAATAGGTAGTTAGCCTAGGTACTTTGCAGAGTGACATTTAGTCACAAATTAGGTAATTCAAAATTTGCATGTAGACACTAATATACTATATGAATTCTACAGACTAAAGATATTCAAATTTAGTTTCCATTGACATTAACTGAGAAGTTGATGTATAACAACGTAATCAATAAGGATTTTTTTCTGTTGTTGCAGAATCAAATCTTTGTCATTACAATGAAACCCATGGATCAAAGCTAAGTATGAAGGAAAGTATTAATCATTCAGTATGAACTCCTCCCAAACTTTTCAAAAAACAGAAGAATCAGTGGTAGGAAAATCCATAATTATCTGTTCCACTGTTCTCTGTCAATTTGTACCAGCACAAGACTGGCAAGTAATGGAAAGAAATCCATGGTGACTTTGGACATGGAAAGGATTGTGATACTTGTGGTGGGATTTTTTTTTTAATTTTACCTTCTTAAAACAAATATTATTTCTACCTGTTTCCCCTTGGTCCAATAAACTGGAGAAAGAGAGAAAAGAGTCTAATAAATGTAGAAATTTTAATTTTCTACCAAAAAGGAGTAAGTGGGCATAGGGACAAGTTAAGGGGTTGAGCTTTCTTACTGTTTGGACAGGAGAAAAACAGTGACTAGGTGAGAGGATCTCAAGAGTCAAGAGTGCTGATGTGTGCTTCCAGGGAGAGCCTAGCAAGGAAGTAGTTACAGCTACTATTCTCAATCAGGAAAATATATGCAGTGGGGAGGCCCTGCTGAGACTGTAAAAAAGTACCCAAATTTTGTCAGAAAAAAGCACCTCCTTTGTGTGATTACAACCCAGTACCAGAGCATGCATTGTAATGAGCAGAGCATATAGTATGGATCCCCTCTCCCTTGACCCCTGCTTGGATGCAAGGTATGCAGGTCACAGCTTGTCAAATTACATATAGACTCCTGGTGGACTAAGTACTAAAATGTTGTCATCAACAGACAAAAAATTATGGACTGCAGCACATAGTCACTTAACAGAGAAAGATCAATTTTCATGATTATTTAAATTAGTCACATAGCTTTTTTCTCCTTGCAGCTCACAATGGAAGAAACATTTGTACTAAGAAGAGAAAGGGTGTTATAAATGTAGTCCATGCCCACAATATCCTGTTTCTGTATTATAAACAATGTAAAATTTGTTTTTGGTGTCCGGGATTAAACCCAGATGCACCCAACCACTAAACCTCATCCCCAGCCCTTTCTAAAATATTTTAGTTATAGATAGGCTTCCAATGAGATGCTTATGGCTTCCTTAAACTGCTTAGGCTTTCATTGAACTAGCAATCCTCCTGCCTCAGCCTCTTGAGCTATTGGAATTACAGCTATGCACCACCATGCCTAGCTAACAATGCAGATTCAATGAGAGGAGAATCAGAAGAGATAAGATGAAAATGAAAATCGATCAATATAATGGAATCTGAGTTATTGAGAGGAAAGGGAATTCAAGAAAAAGTTTACAACTCTCCCAACCCCACCCCTACCCTGTGTTTAGATATTTTTCCTTTGCAAATTTTCAATACACTTCTTTCTCCATTATTATAATAATCATATCTTTCTAAATACATGGAAATTATGTACTGTTATGTAAATTACGTATTATTGCCTCCATTTTTCATAATAGAAGACATTCCTCAGATTAGTTATTCATTCAGATGGAATGACCAGAATCCAAATGTGGACTGACTTCAAGTCCATTTTTAAAAGCAATCTTTCAAAGAGTTCCTCCATCCTTCACCAATGTTTGACAGTGGACAGGAGGCCTTGTAAGAATGTCTTGGAAACTCTCTCATATTCTTTACTGATCTTTAGATATTAACCTAAAGATTTATGGAAATTCGTACTTAAATTTCTTTTTAATTTTTGCCCTTGGCTGAGCATACTGAAGTTCTTACATTGTAATGAACAAATTATCTGCCACACCAGTAATATCTTGATCCTTACAGTTTTTAAGTCATGTAGTCATAAGTTATATGATGCCACTTCATAATTAAACAGTGTCAACCCATGGATATTAATTAAGCCTTTTGTATTGCACCAGAAAACATTGAACATATACAGGTAATTGTCAGTATGTAGAAAGAATATAATATGGTCTTTGCTTCTGGAAAGTTATTGCTAAAGTATGTGATTTTTTTTTCATTTCACTTGGACTTCAACATCTAAAACCTCTTTCCCACATTAGAGGAATCCCCTCATCACAGGGAAGTCTCCCTCTCATGGCAGAAGCTGTCTTCTGCAGTTTCCCAGAAGCTACAGCCTGAGCATTGGATATATGTGTCCACCACTCAGATGAACCTGCTCCAAATGGTAAATCTGCATTTAATACCATACAGGAGGCTATATCACGTAGAACTTACATCACAGCAGTTTTTCTGGTTTTCAGAGCTGGTGGCAACATCTCCTATAGAGTTAGAATGCAGAGCCAGTGTCAGGGGTGTGGATTGTGCTAGTTGCTGTGTCTGGTTTTACAGCCAAAGACTCTAGTGTTTTCATTGGGTTAGTCTCCTACACAATATTGCACTTTGCCTTCAAGCAAAGTGCTTTATCGGTAGGCTATGAACTAAAAGCACCCTTTAAGTAAATCTTTAAATCACTAAATAAGCCTTACTAATAAAAGTTCAGCTGTGGTATGGATAGGACAATATTGATTATTCAGGATCAGTCATGCAAATTGTCCTATTCTTCATGTCCCCTAATTTCTTCATCGATTTGGTGTTGGGATGAAGAAAACAGTTTCTGAAAAATGACTGTTGGAACTGCATATTATTTTTAAAAATAACTTATATTTTATATAAAAATATATATTTCAAAACAATGGATTTTCAAGTGCAACACATCAAATGCTTCAAAAATCATGTGGAATTCTGATGTAGATATTTCAGTGTGTGAACACATATTTAATAATTAGAATCATTTATGGATTTGTACACATAACTGTTTCAGGTGTTTGGTCTTTACTATCAGCAAAATTTAAAAATGTAAGATAACTGAATATATCTACACAAAATTGGAACTGTATAATTGGTAAAATTTTTCTGGCTTTTCCACTGATAATCCTTTAAACTATGAGTGAGTGAGTGTGAGATAATTCATTATAGGTGTTTATAAATATGAGATATGAGTTAATTTACAGTCTGACCATGCTAAATTTCTTTAGGTATTCACAATTTCTAACCACGCTAGGTAGTAAAAAGACAGACAGACAGACACACACACACACACACACACACACACACACACAATTGTACATGAACCCAATTGTCAAAGCACTAATAAAACTGAAGCTGTGAGCTGCAACCATTTCCACGCCCCCCTCAGTGTGGATATGGTTGACAATTTCCATAATAAAAATAAATGAAACAAAGCCAAGTGAACACTGCCCACCCCCCAAAAAAACAACCTCTCAGAACAAGACCTTGTTCTTGCCCGATTGGTCCAGTACCCACTTCATGTGCATTGTTTCAACTGTTGGGGAAAATATTGCAGTATAGAGAATTACATCACTGTTGAGAGCCACAGCCAAAGGAGCCCCAGAAAACTTCCAGCTACCAGCAAACTTCCAGCTGCAGGCTGATGATTGGCTCACAGCGGCCCCAGCAACATCTAGCTGATTGGCTCCTCTGCGGTGATGCTCATTGGGCTGTTTCCCTGCCCTTTCAGACCACGGAGCTGCTCACTGGGGGACTTCTTTGGCTCTGCCCACACGACCCAGCCAATCAGCCTCAAGAGCAGGAGGATTGTGGGAGGTGGAGAGGCTGGTGTTGGGGTGAGAGGCTTGTGGGAAGCTGGTGGTGGCAGTTGGGCTCTGAGGGTTTTTTCCTGAGGAGCTGTTTTGTTTGGCATGGGTGGTTCTAAAAATAAAGTTAGTTTCATTTGACAAGTGGCTCCTGAATTGTGCCCAACCAGACTGCGGCACATCACTGTGGTCTCCATATCACAAATGTTCCCAGTGATGGTCCCTCCTCTTCTTCACCTGACCATATGAACAAGTATAGAATTCCATTAGCTCCTCTCCATCAAGGTCATTTCACAGACATGGTGTCTCTGAATATTTGTCAATTAAAATAAAACCTTAAAACCTATTATAATTAGATTGGTCTAATATTACATTTGATCAATATAAATTTACAAAAAATTCTCTAAGTAACCTGTTTTATCTTATAGGTAAGATACTATTTTACCTTTTCTAAAAAAAAATCTTTCAAATCAGAAATTAGATTTGATATTTCAAATTATAATTATGATACTTGATCGTTCTTTGGAGACCCAAATATGAGACTATATAATTGCATTCACTTAAACCAAACTAAATGTTTATTTTATCTAAATATATCATCTAAATATATTAGTCACAAAATGTTATATATTTTTGTAAGGAATTGTCTAAGGATGGAGATTTAAACAGTTGATAGGTATTAAAGTAAATAATCGATTATCTTGAATTTTAGAAAGTTATTAATTTTGTTTTTGTAGTCTTTATAAATACTCACTTTTTTTTTTTTTTTGGTGCTGGGGCTCAAACCCAGGGCCTTGTGCATGCAAGGCAAGCACTCTAACTGAGCTATATTCCCAACCCAATTCATTCTTCTCTTAACTTTTAAGACAATCATTTCAATGTCATGTAGATAGTGTTTAACACAATAGATATTTTTCAGTCTGTATTATACCTGGCTTCTCAAAAGTATTTCTTTTGTTGATCCTCAATTTCTTTGATTGTCTCATCTTTAGAGAGGCATACTTAATCTAATATAAATTTCCCATTAAATCTGCCTAATAGTCAAGATATAAAATATTTCAGTTTCTCCAAAAGGTTTACTTTTAATTCTTTGTGATCTACCCCTGCCACAAGTCTCAAGCCCTAGAAAAATCAGTGATGTGCTTTCCTTATTATCATTTTATCTTGTAAAATTTCACATAAATAAATCATTCAGTGTCTTGTCCCTGCTGTCTTTCATATAGTAACATTTTTTATTTTTATCCATGTTGTTGTATAAATAATTTGTCACTTTTAATTGCTGAGTATAAACCATAATGTGTTTAATTATGCACTAGTTGATGGGCATCTGAGTAGTTTATATTTGAGGGCTATAATCCTGCTATCAACACTTGTACACAAGTTTATGCAATGCTTTCATTTCTCTTGACCCACCATTTTCTTTTTGTAATACAGTGCTATTTCTCACTCTCTCTTTCTCTCTAAATTTCTCTCTCTCTTTCTTTTTTATTATTTTTTGCCTTTCATTACATCCCTTTGATTTTACTTCTATTTACCTTTATTTGCTTTCTAATTTCATCCTTCTCTCCTTAGACATCATGTTCTAAAAGTAGTCATATCCCAATATTTGGTCTCCTTATCTTTTCATATTCAAATATTTTCATCTACTACTTGACTTTAATTATCTTTCACATGCATTTAACTCAGAATTTTTTCTCCACTAGAATTTCTAAGTATAGTTTTAACTATCTATTTGACATAATTCACTGACTTTCTCTATGGCATTTTCAAATAAATATTGTCAGAAAATTTTAAGATTCTTCACTCTATTAAACTTAGTCATTTCCCATTCTTGCCTCGGCTGTACAATTTGGGTCTCAATATCTAACCTTTAACTTTGAGTGATTGTTGGAGAGATCATTTTTACTCACTAGCATCTGAAATATCTCCATACCCACTATTTCTCCCTAACAATCTTTTCTATGAAGAGCTGAATGATATTTTTCAAACACCAAATCTAATTGCATTCATTTCTTATTTTTACACCTTCTGCTTAAAGTAGAATATTGACTTCAAATGGCACATGTATCACTTTCTTTAATATGTCTTATAAGGTTTAGCAAAAAAGTCCCTTTAATCTATTCAGACTTATTCCTCATTCTGAAGCAGTTTTGTCTTGCTCTTGACACTACCACTGCGCTACCTTCTATAGTGTCCCAAACCTAATGCCCAACCTGACCACTAAAACTTTACACATATTATTTTCTATATGAAATATTCCAAAATTTCCTTTATCTGCTCAAAGCATATTTCTTAGAAACAAAAACAAAAACAAAAAAAACATACAATTAAAAATACTAAATGTATGTATTTGTGAGCACAATGTTATGCTTTGATATATGGACACATTTTGGAATGATACAATTAAACTCACTCCCTTCTAATTTAAGCAGAAAACACCGTATCTTCAGCATTATTTTTATTATATACACTAGAAGCACTATGGACCTCACTTTCAGTAGCTAAAGCATTATTGCAGTTCTTTGTAGGACTCTTTGATTAATGTCAGGCTCTTGAACCAGCCTATTGCTGCCAGGATGCCAGGAATTAGTCAAATTTGGCTTTCCTTCCATCTCAAAATATATCAAAGTCCATGTAATGTGATTAAGGATTAATAAGCATTGTCTGAATTAATAAATACAGTTGGATTTAATAAATGTGTGGATCCTAGAAGTTGATCTTGAGGATTGTGTGAAGAGGTATGATTTGGGTGGAACTAGGAGTTAGCTATAGAGAAAAGTAATAGAGGAGCGATAAGTTTGAATAGTTAGTAAATGACTGCTGTTCCCTTGTCTCATATTTTAAATTGTACCATGATCTCTAAATAATATTTTAATAAAATTATACAAGGGCTCTTATATAAAGAAATGTTCTTATATAGCAAAGATGTGAGGTATGCTTCCCAGACATAGTTTAAAAGTGTTCTGATATAATTTTTCCACTTCACTTCAAACTTTCCTACTGTCTTTCCTCAATATTAAAAAAAAATACATAAAGCATATGGAACTCTTCAAAAGAGGGAAGGTTGCTATTAAGTAAAAAAGTAATTAACATTTGGGATAGGTGACTGACAAGTAAGGCACCAGAGATAAGTGAGACGTCAAAGATAAGACAGTATTTAAAGGCCTGTTGGGAACTCAGTAAACATCAATCATATCGCTGTCATCGTGGGTGAAAAATAAAAAGGAGTTGATCAGCAAAGATCAGTTTTGCAGGAAAAGAGGAGACCTGCTGTTGAAAAGTGTAAGTGTCTATGTATGCTTTGAAACATTTAAGGCTACAGTTCCCATTAGAGGTTTTCCCTTGTTCAGGTGCAACATAGTTTGAAGAGTCTGTGCAGCCTGGTGAAGCATCACAAATGGCATGCTTTGACAGCTGGGGTACCTGTTGAATAATTTCTCTGTCAAACATTCAAAATAAAACTACACAGATGTTAAAGTGCATGCATATGTATTAAAAATATTCTACTGAAGGACAGCCAAAAGCTTTTCACATTCAAAAGTTTGAAAGAGAGAATCCTCTGTTCTGAAATATATGAAACAATAAACTTAAACATCATATGATTCATCTCCGGTCATTTTAATCCTTTCACAGTAAGTTTCTCATAAAATTGAAAGTCCTGATGACATTATAAATTCCAATGAGGGGGATTTACTATATTTCTATTTCAACCTAAATTCTAATATCAATTAAGTATGTATAATATTCTATCTAATAAATAGGAAAGCTGTTGGGACACAATATCTTCATTTTTAATTTTTTATTGTTGCATATTAAGCCACTATGTGGGCTTCATTGTGTCATATTATGAGGAAGATGATGAATCAGATGCAACACTTTCCTTTGTTTTTGTTTTTTAATTTTATCAATTCATATTAATTATATAAAATGGTGAGTCTCATCATGGCATATTGTGTATACATAGAAGCATAATTTGATGAATTTCACTCAAAAAAATCTCCCTCAAACCCCTTTCTCCACCCTGTTGGCCTCCCTTGTATTTTCATGGTGTGTATTTTTTTTAATTGTTTCGCACCTTTAGCTTCCACAGAGTAAATAAAATACAAGATAATTTTCTGTGTCTGACATATTTCATCTAAAATTATGGTCTCCAGTTGCATCCATTTTCCTGCAAATGACAATTTCATTCTTCTTTAAGGTATAAATAAATCTCCATTGTGGGTCTGGGGCTGCAGCTCAGCAGCAAAGTGCTTGCTTTGCACGTGTGAGGCACTGGGTTTGATCCTTAGCACTGCACAGAAACAAATAAATAAATATAATTTAAAATACTATGCTGTGTATATGTATATTAAATTTCTTCATCCATCCATTATTGATAGATACCTAAGCTGAATACATAAATTAGCTATTGTGAATTTTGGGTAATTAACATGGATGTGCGTGTATCTTTAAAGTATCTTGACTGTATTCTGGATAAATACCAAGAAGTGGTATAGTTGGATCCTATGGTAGTTCTATTTTTAGCTTTTTGAGGTGCCTCCACAATGATTTCCATAATAACCTTATTAATTTATATACCTTCTAAGATAGTGTAAAAGATCATTTACCCTCACATCTTTACCCACATTTATATTACATGTATTCTTGATGCATGCTTTTCTAACTGGAGTGAGATGAAACCTCAGTGTACTTCTGATTTTCATTTTCATGATGGCTAAAGATGTTGACTATTTATTTTTATTTGTACTACTTCTTGGAAAAGTATCTCTTCAGTTGATTTGCCCATTTCACTGAGTAGTTTTTTTTTTTGTTTTTTTTTTTAGTGTTGAGTTGTTTGAGTTCTTTATATATTCTGCATATTAATCCTTTGTCAGAGGAGTAGTTGGCAATGATTTTCTTTAATTTTGTCAGTTATCTCTTCACTCTGTCATTTCCTTTGCTGCATGGAAAGAAGATTTTAGGTTTGATGCGACCCCATTTCCTCTTAATTCCTTAGCTATAGGTGTTTTATTTGGAAAGTCTTTGCCTGCACCTATGTATTTCACACAGGTCTTCCAATGTTTTCTTCTAACAGTTGTAAAGTTTCTGTTCTAATACTCAGGGCTTTAATCCTCTTTGAGTTGATATTTGTTCAGGGTCAGAGAAAGGGATCTAGTTTCATTCTACTTAAGGACACCCCAGAGTCCTTTATTAGAGTCCATCTTTGTTCCAATGTATGTTTTTGCCAGTCTTGTCCCTTTTTGAATAACTTCATCTGTGTGGGTTTCTCTATGTGTCTTCTACTTTGTTCTTTGGATCCATGTTTCTGTATTTATGCCAGTACCATGCTATTACTAAGGCTCTCTAGTATAACCAAAAAAGGACTATGATGCCTCCAGGCTTGTTGTTTTTGCTAAGAATTGCTTTGCCTACTCTGCACCTTTTTTTTCTTTCTACATATGAATTTTAGTACTGTCTTTTTTCTACTTTTATGAAGAATTTTATTGACATTTTGATGTGTATTGCATTGAATATCTAGGCTGCTTTTGGTAAAATGACCATTGTAACAATATTAATGAACATGAACATGGGTGGAGATTTTCCATCTCCTAGTGTCTTCTACAATTTCTTTCTTTAGTGTTCTCTAATTTTCATCACAGAGATATTTCACCTCCTTAGTTAGGTTTATTCCTAGGAAATATGTTAAGCTTTCTTAATATATTATATATATTATATTCCTAGGAAATATGTTAAGCTTTCTGAATGGAATTGGTTTTCTGATCTTTTTCTTAGTGTGTATAGAAAAGTTTGATTTTTGTGTGTCAATTTTGTGTCCTAATAAATTGCTGAATTTTTTTATCAGACAAAATCCTTCTGCTATCACTATTAGTGTCTTTTAGGTATTGGATCTGCAAAAAGGGATAATTTTATTTCTTCTTTTCCTATTTGTATCTCTTTTTATTTCTTTATTTTTTAACTTCTGTGGCTAAAATTTAAGGGACTATATTAACTATTCCTGATTTTAAAATGTTCCTGATTTTAGGAGAAATGCTTTCCATTTTTTCCATTTCATTATATTGTTGCCTTTCATTTTTTATATATATGTATATATATATATATATATGAGAGAGAGAGAGAGAGAGAGAGAGAGAGAGAGAGAGAGAGACATAAGTTCCCTTTATCCCTGATTTCTTAAGGGTTTTGTCATGGGGATGTTGAATTTTTTCAAAGACTTTTCCTGTGTCAATTGAGAAGACCATGTGATTTTTGTTCATGGTTCTATTTATTTAGTGTAGTCCATTTATTGATTTACATATCTTGAACCATTATTGTAATCCTCATATAAACCCACCTTGATTGTTATGTATCATCTTTTAAATATGTAGTTGAATTCTATGTGCTAATATTTTACTACAAGATTTTTGCATGTATTTTCATCAATGATATTGGTTGATTTTTTTTTCTTGAAGAATCTTTATCAAGTTTTGGTATCAAGGCAATAGAGGGTTTGTAGAATAAAGTTTGGAAAAGTTCCCTCCCTTTTAACTTCTTGAAATACCATGAGGAGTATTGGCATTAGTTCTTCTTTAAAGATTCTGTAAAATTTCTGTGAAACATGGAGGTCTTGGATTTTTCTTTGTTGGGAGGCTTTTTAATGATGCTTTCAACTCATTGACTGAAATTGGTCTGTTTATGCTTTCTGTTTGTCTTGGTTCAGGTTTTGGTAGGTCATATGCATCTATAAATTTGTCCATTTCTTCCAGATTTTATAATTTATTGAAATATAAATTTTCAAAATAGACCTAATAATCCTCTGAATTTCAGCTGTGTCTGTCGTAACAGCCACACTTTCTAAATTTTGTTTCTTCTCTTTCTTTGTGTTAGCTTGGCTATCGGTTTATCAATCTTCTTTTGCAAAGAAACTATATATATATATTATTATTATCTATCTCTATATATATGTATATATATATTACAATTATTCGTGTTTGTTAAAAATATAAAATTAAAACCTATATTAATAATATAAATATTTATAAATATTTATTTATATTTTATATTATATTTTGTGTGGTATAATTAATTATATATTTTAAATAAATATATATATATGTGTGTGTGTGTATGTGTGTGTACATATATTTCTTCTTTGTTCACTAAAAGATCTTAGGCCTTTGTCATCTGATGCTTTTAAACATAGCTGTACTATGTTCTTCGAGTGCATTCAAATCCTTTTTTTATATTATGGGCCAGAGCAATTTGGTCATGTCACTCTTATTACACTTATTAAAAGTTTCTAATTAGCATAAAATTAGAATATATACATATATATATTTTAATGGCACCCCTTAGAAACTTTTTAATAAAGAAACTACCTTGTTCTTTGTCCTCAATTTGTAGGCAACTTCTTTTTTTCTTTCTTAAGTTGAATAATGCTTCACTATTTAAAGGTCTTCTGGCATGTCATATTTCTTAACATGTATTATATTCTCTCTGACTTTACATGGTATTCTTTTTGACTTTCCTCTTTATATTTTTCCTTGAGATTATTTAGTAACTATTAAGTTTCCTTCAGGGTTTAGGTTAAATATTATTTCATTTGTAAATCAGCTCTTTCTTTTCTCTTCAGGATTGATGTCACAGATTGGATCTGGAATGTGCCTTAGAAACAGCAAGAACTTTTAAAAAGTCATTTGCTATTTTAAAAATGTTTTAGGGCAATCTAGTGAGGAAGGGAAATCTTTTTAGCAAATAGTTCTGGAATTGCTAATATCATACTGAAAAAATAAACTTTGACATTTACCTCACACAAACACAAACACCATTTCAAGATAGATCATAAATCAAAATACTAAAATAAAACCATAGAATTAAGAACTAAGCATAAGATAATGTCTATAAGATTTAAGTGTGAGCAAACAAAGATTTCTGACATAGCACAGAGTACCATAAATGAAAAATTGCACTTGTATTAGCATTTCCCAGAAAATAGGAGACACACACACATGTGCACACATCACATACACAAACCTACATATGTTTGTGTGTATGCTATATACCCACTAGCTACATATGAGAGAAAGAGGCCAAAAGAGATTTACTATAGATAATTGGCTTATGTGACTGTAGAAGCCCACAAATCCAAACTCTGCAGACTTAATCACAGCTTGAGTCCAAAGGCCCCTGGGCAGATTTATCTCTAACTCTGTGAAAGGTCAAATAGAACTTTTTGTTCTATTCAGGACCAACTCTTTAGATAAGACCCACCTATGATAAAGAGCATTGTGCTTCACTCAGTCTAGTGATTTAGAAGTTAATCCCATCAAAAATCTCTTTTACAGGAACATCCAGATTAATATTTATATATTGTATAAAATGAATACATATGGCATCATAAGGAAGCATGGAATATATGTAGGCTGTTTAAAGGAAGCTAGTCTAATTAGAAAAATACTGAAACCAACCTAAGGTGATTTTTATAAAACTAATTTATGATGAAAGTCAATCTGAACATTGTGTTAACTCTGTATAGAGGAAATTGAATGGGAAGGAAAATGAGGGAACTTTCTCAAGCGAATTAGATATTGTATTTTATATCTTGAGGCCTACATTGATCACATGAATATCCAATTATTAAAATTGAAATATTAAGATGTATATCTTTCTTTCTTTTTTATTTTCATATATTATTTTATTAGTTCAAATTTGATAAAATATAGTAGGGTAATTTCATACATGTACACAGTGTACAATGACTGAATCAGAAAGTCAACAGATGTTAACTTCTCTTTAACCATTTCCTGAAACATATTTTTAAGTTCTGATTAACACTTACTAATTGTACATATTTATGGAGTTCAGTGTGCTATGTAAATACATCTACACAATATGAACTAAATAAATCAGGGTAATTAATATCCTTATATCCTTATCATTTCTTTGTGTTTGAAGCCCTCAAGCTCTCCTCTCCTAGTTATTCACAAAATACATGATGGGTTATTGGGACCTATAGAATCCCCACTGTTTTGTAGAACACTAGAATATTACCCTTATCAGTCTTTCAAAATGTGAAAAATTTCCTTGAAATTTTGGTTCCAAGAACCAAAGAGTTAATAAATGTGCACACTTTAAATGAAACAAAAATGGCAGGTTAAAATTTATTAAAATTGAATGACAGGTAGATTATGATTCATTTTTTGTGGTTTTCTTTAATATGTGTGAAAGTCTCCATCATATGAGTTTAACGTAGGTTTTAGGAGAATGTGAATATGAAATTGCAAGGGGCCTTGGCAAGTTCTATGAAAAACACAGAGGCTGGGGGCTACAACTATAGAATATCTCTAAACCTGACTAAATTGAGGCTTAATGTATAATGACTACAGGATTCAATTTAGGGTGAAGTTTATATCCTGCATTTACAAAATGATGGGCATAGAACATAGGCCACAAAAGAAAGAAAATTAACCTCCATGAGGCTGATTAATAAAGAAAATTTTCAGAGGTGTTTTGGTCTGTGAGACCAAATACATACAATGAACAGGAGTGTAAGAGTTGAAATTAAATGAAACCATACTTAAAAAGTCAGATAATGAAATTTATTTCAGTTGAAGAGATTAATGCAATATGAGAAATTATGGTAAATATTTAAATATAAATACAAAATTGTGCTCCAAATTCAAATGCAGATGATTTTAAAATATCCTATTTCCAACAACTTCCCTCTTAAATGCATAAACATAGAGTTATAAAATAGGTTTTAGAACAAAATCTAAGAGGAAGTTCTATTCAGATAACTATAAAAAATTCCTGGGATATATAGCTGTAAAGAAACACTCTTATGGATGATAAGGTATTGGCAGATCATAAATCATGTACAAATGCTGCTGTTGATCCATGGAAAATTTAAGCTAAGCATCAGTGCATATTAGGTGGCACAATTTGGCCCCCAGTACTGTTGAGAGTCTTTTTCTGGGTGGATAGTAATTCAGACTGTCACAAATAAAGTGCCCTTGGTAGAAATGGTGAATCAACCAAATGGTTATGGAAAAAATAGATAAAACAAAAAAATTCTATGTGATTTGCATTTTTAGGTACCATAAAAGATGAAATAGCAAAAGTTTAGCCATCACTAATTAATCCCAAGTGCAGAAGAAAGATATTCAATTCTTATGAAGTAGATATCTATAGAAATACTGTATGTATTGTTATGATTTGCATGTGAGGTATCCCCCCAAAACTCACGTGTGAGATAATGCAAGAAGAGTTAGAGGAGAAATGGTCGGGGTGTGAAAGTTTTAACCCAATCAGTGAATCAATCTTCCTGATGGGATTAAGTGAGTGGTAACTGAAGTCTCTCTCTCTCTCTCTCTCTCTCTCTCTCTCTCTCTCTCTCTCTCTCTCTCTTTTCTTTCTTTCTTTTTTTAATCATGTGAGCTGCTTTCATCCTGCACACTCTTCCACCATGATGTTGTGTCTCACTCCAAGCTCTGAGGGATGGAATGGGCTGTCCATGGACTGAGACCTCTGAAACTGTGAGCCCTCAAATAAACTTTTCATTTTCTGAAATTGTTCTTGTCAAATCTTTTTGCTGCAACACCAAAAAAGCTTACTAAATCCTGTATTATCTAATTTAAACCATTGAAAAGTCTTGTTAGGTTGTGATTCTTATCTATTTTGATGATGCACTTTCAATGACTCAGAAAACTTGAATATCTTCATAAATATCAAATTACTAATAAGTCATAAAGCTGGGACAAAAACCTTAAATTTCAGATTCCAAAATCCATACACATTCCTGCAGGGAAGGATTTAAATGGAGGCCCTAAATACTATTGGTAAGAACCAACTTAAATACTCAGTTCAAAATGAAAAGAGATCTTGCAGGGAGTGGTGGCACACACCTGTAATGCCAGAAGCTCAAGAGGCTGAGGCAAGAGAACTGCAAGTTCAAAGCCAGCCTTAGCAATTTAGCAAGGCCCAAAGCAATTTAGTGAAACCTTGTCTCAAAATAAAAAGAAGAAACAGTTGGGGATGTGGCTCAGTCATTAAACAGCCCTGGATTCAATTCCTGGTACAAAAAAAAAAAATGAGAAGAGGTCTGTAAGAATTTAAAATTGATTGAATTTTGAATTGATTGAACTAAAATTTTCTTATATTTACCTTTGTTTCCTGCACATACTTAATCTCTCTCTCTATTTTTAATTTCATCTAGAAATATGCAATAGGGCTTTTGTCTGTGAATGATTTTTCTAGGTCTTTTCTTTTATTTAGGAAGTTAATACTGAATGATTTCCCTTTACCCAGTTTTCTGCACAATTTGACTGAAAAATAGCAGAGCATGGTTTGTGGATATTGTAAACTACATCTGATTTAGTAAACAATATGCAAGAGTCTAGATTAGAACCGCTCAGATATTTGAAACTGCAAGAAGCATGTTGTCAACATGCCTCAGTATCTCATAGAAATGTGTCTTTGTCTCAACGTGTAGCTGATACACCATAGATTATGCTGCAGAAGATGGATCCCATCTCTTCTTTTCTTCCTGTGTGTAGTTTTTATGAAAGTGATCTTGAGAAGTAGAGGGAAAGTTAAGTAATAATATTGATGAGTAAAGGTGGATTTCCATTTTTGGTGTGTCAACTGCATCTACATAAGGAACTCTGAAAAGCTAGGGACATAGAAGCCTTTCCACTTGTGACAAGGAGAAAATTTTGATTTCCAATTATTTATTGTCATCAATCAGAAAGCCACTGGAAAGTTCTATTTTTTTCACTCAGAAATGATTTATGTAGTTTTGGTAATCCACTTATTATGATGTTTGGATGCCATGTGTTGGGAAGGATACCTATGAATAAAAGTAATATCACTTGGGCCAAAACTTGGAGAGTACTTCAATCTATCTATAAATTTTAATGAATAATGCATGAATGCTAAGTAGCAACCAGAAGAATACAAAAGCAACAGATGATACAAAAATAGAAACACCACAGTCTTCCTTTTTAAACTATCATTATAAAGAACACTGTTGCTCATAACAAGTTGTAACTGAGAAGTAAATAAATGAGAATTTGGTTGGAAAGTGTTTCCATATAGAAAGTGGTTTCATTTAGCTGAACCACTAATAAATAATTACTTCTTTAAGATGGATTTAGTGCTTTGTACTATAATCCACCATGATGCTGGCTGAAATGCATCATGAAATTAAGTTTCTTATTTAGCCAGTTTTCTGTATATCTTTATTATATCAAGGAACTATAGTAAATTATGAACATAGAGCTATGGTTTAAAGGGTATTATTAATTTAGAAAGAGCATGTTTTAATTTCTTAGCTCAAAAATGAGAATTTTTATAGTCCTAAACAAGATCTGTTTATATTATTATATTTTTCTCCTCAGCTATATTTCTGGCAAATAAGTGTGTTAGGCAGTTTTTCCATCACTGTGACAAAGACCTGAGAAAAACAACTTGCAGGAGGAAAGATTTATTTTGGCTCATGTTTTCAGAGGTTTCAGCCCATGTTTGGTTGACTCTATGGATTTGGGATGGAAGTGAAACAGAACATCTAGGTGGAAGAGTGTGGCAAAGAAATCTGCTCATTACATAGCAGCCAGGAGACAGAGAGAGGGGAGGGGGTTAGGAGCCAGGGACAAGATATAGTACCTATGGGCATATCTCCAGCGGCCCACTATCTCTAACTAGGCCCCACTATAGTTTACACCAACTTTCAATAGTTCATTCAAATTATTATTTGAATAATACACTAATACATTGATTGATCCATTGATCAAATTAGAGCCCTTATGATTCAATCACTTCCCAAGCTACCCACCTCTGAATATTGATGCCTTCAAATGAGATTTTGGAGAACATTCCAGAATCAAATCATAGCAACAGGATTAATGAAAGATAGATAATGAATCAAGAATTAGTAATGAATTAAGACAGAGTATGTAATGCTACTATGTACATCTAATGCACAAAAATCATATATTAAATATATTTTAGTGTATTGCATTAAGACTCAATAATTATACTGCACCTTTCCAAGAAAAGGAAAAAGAAAATAATTAAATGAGCTTAAAATTATTTAATAAACTTTTTGTATTGCTTAAAAATCTGTAGGTATCTTTTTATTCTTTAAAATGTGAAATCCTTGCTCCTAGGAAAAATTATTCCATGAATATAATATCAACATGACAGGGATATAGAAAGGAGCAAATGTGATGGAAAAAGATATAAATATTTGGGAATTTAGAGGAAATAAACTAAGACATACTCCTAACTATGATTTTTTACTTAAATCTTTTTATCTGATATATACCTGATGTGTATGTATATACACTTACATGTGTGTATATATATATACATATATATGTGCATATAAACCTCTGCTCTCTTTTGTTTTCAATTTGCATGCATATGTTTTTCTATAGCTTTACTTGTAATCTGTTCATGTCATTTGAAGTGAACTGTGTCTCTTCTCAGCAGAATGTAGCTTGGTCCTAGAGGCATTTGGTTTAGTTTAGTTTTTTTCTCATTTAGTCATTCTTCATCTTCTTATTAGATAATTTAATCCATTTACATTCCTTCTTTAATTCTTTTTATTCATAGGTTATTTCCTTTTTTCTTAATGCTCCTCTGAATAACATAAAATATTCTCTGTTTTACTCACCATTATATTTTAGGCCCAATAATTTTGCTCTTGAAGCTTTTTATATTTCTCAGTTTAATCAATATAAGATAATTCTTTAACTTTAAGATTTATATTTTATTTTAAGTTGTTTCTGTTCCTTTGTCAAATTTCTTGTTTTCTTTGTGTAGATTTTCTAAATGGCATTTAAAATTTTACTCATGTATTCTTTATTTACTGAACTTATTTGAGAGGACTACTTTGAATTCTTTGCAATTTCAGAGATTTTCCTTTATTTACTGTTTAGTAGTGTCTAATAATTCCTTTATATGGTGTCTTTATATAGTGTCTAATAATTCCTTTATATAATGCCTGCAAGTTTATTGATTTCTTTGAAAGTATCCTGATTTTCAGAATCTTCATAATCTATTTTCCTTACTTTGTTTTTTGGACATATAAGGAGATAGCTACCTTTTTGGTTTTATAGGTGTTCTTGTGAAAGGCAGACTCCCACAACTCAGTCTATCCTGTGATTCTGGATGGGCCACCTGGTAATAACCTAAGTAGGTTCTCTAGATGATTGTTGCTCTGAGTTTGTGTGAAGAAGATGACTGGATTCTGCTATCTCAAAGGATCATTGGCTAAGCTTCTGAGTGGAGACTTCAATTCCAGTTCCTCAGGCTTACAAACAGGGCATATTCTCTGGCCAGTTATTACTGTTCTTTGAGGTCAACAGTTGGACAAGATTACAGGGAGTGTGAGGTTAGATTCAATCGCTGACCAGGATAGATAGGACCAAGTGCTGTGGTAAGTGCAAATCTATGGTTGAGTTTTTCTCCCCTGACTTGTTGGAGCCTCAGGTTGAGTTTAAAGCCTTGATTGAGTGCCACCAGACTTTCAGGTATGGTGTAACTATCTCTGCTCTTAGGAGAAATTCACTGCTGTGGTCATCTCCCTCCCTGTGCAGGGTCTGGGATCGGCTTTGAGGATAAAGAGAGTGTCATTAAATTCCCAACTCTGGTGCAGCTAGATCCTAATGTTTGTCATAATTTGGCACAATAGTCATTTTTCTCCCTATTGGTATCCCAGGGTAGGGTCTGTATCGGGCCCTAGAGATAGGCCATATATGATTCAAACCAATTAGAATATCTCTCTACTTCTAAGAGTGAACACATCAGCTTGGAAGTAGACTATGACATTAGCAGTGCCTTTGATCAGATGCCACCATTGACAGCTACAAACCAGAATTACAACCATAATATTGGTGCTAGCCTTTGACATTGTTTCTACTTGACCCTGAGTGTTCTAGTCATGCCATATTCCCTTATATTTCCTTTGAGTTAATATAGGAGTGTGATACTTTGAAAGAGTCTTTGGTGTCAGAGATGCTGGATGTCCAGCATCTGAAAGAAGTTTGCTCTTCTTTCTTTAAAAGTCATGGTCCCTGTGCAATTGTGCCAACTTGAAGAAGAAGGCAGGATGACATGGTCATGTTCTCTACCCCTTTTCATATGACTTTTATTCCATTCTTTTGATCATAAGTTGATTCAGGCTTACAAACAGGACATATTCTCTGGGCAGTTATTACTGTTCTTTGAGATCAATGCATTTTCTGAAAATAATCACAAAGATTGACACCTTTTCCAAGCATTAGACCATTTACTTATCATAGTTTCTATTATTTTTCCTTGTCAGCAACACCTCCATCAATTTTGCTATGATGTTACAGGTTCTTTCTAACTTGGGAGAGGGACTCACCAGGTGTTTTTATCCATGAAGAGTTGAACATTCTGTGGGAGTAGTGAAACCTGGGACCTTCTATTCCATCATCTTAATAACCTATTTTTCCGTTCTATATGTCATGATTACAACTTATGTCAAAAATAAACATTTGGAAATAATATCTTACCTTGGAAGTTATCCTGTCAAGCTTTCCATTCAGACTTTCCATTTAACCTTATATTCAATTCATAATCATCCTAACAACTCTTTAATTTTCTTATGGATATTTTTTAATGTATCATTCCAAAGTGAAGGTTGGGCTGTAGTGGAGAGGCAAACTGAATCAAAGTAACAATTTTATTTATTTTTTCCTGGAATTTTAGTTTCATTTACCATTCAATTTTGCTCTTTTTAGTGTTTGTTGTTATCTTAAGTATGCTGATAATAATCTATAAACCTTTCTTCAAATATCTTAACTGTGTTTGTAATAATCTACAAGCCATTTTCAAAGTTTTAAATTTCTGCTCTGCTCAGGTGCTGGGACTTCTTACCCTTCTAATTATATAATTTTTAAAAGTGGTGTGTGGCGAGGGCAAGATGATATGGAATATTTGTATAACATCTATTTGAAGACAGAGAGGTAGTTTTCAAAATTAGAATGCATTTTCTGAAAATAATAACAAAGATTGGCACCTTTTTTCAAGCTTAGACCATTTACTTGTCACAGTTTCTACTATTTTTCCTTGTCAGCAACACCTCCATCAATGTTGCTATAGTGTTACAGGTTCCTAATGGCAGTGAGGGGATGAACAACCATGACCACTAAAAACTTCTCCGAGGCATAGCAAGGTGCCCAGGACAATATGATCTCCCTGCAGAAACAAATGTTTCTCTTTTGATAAGATAAAATAATAACAACAGGTAACAGAAGTGGTTTTAAACATTAAAAAAAAAAAGATCTCTGTAGGGCACTGCAAGAGGAAAGAGGAGTAAGAATAAAAATGTAATTGGTGAACAACTATTCAAGCATAGAATTTTGTGTTCTAAGGACTGGGTATTTATCAAATGCCATTTTTAGGTATCACCTCTGTCCACTGTTTTTTGTTTTTGTTTTTGTTTTTTTTTACAAGGGATTAGTTTGAGAGAGAGAAAAAAAAAGAATCAACTATGACAAAAATAAAACTCTCTGAGTTTAACTGAAATTTAGGATAAGCTAAAAATAGAAGAGGAAATTGGGGAACATTGTCAGAACAAAACTGAAGACAAGACTGAAATAAAGACATGGGTGAAAACTCCCTTATATTTGTTCTTCTTGTGATAATCAAAAAATGTATTCCCATATCTTTAGGTGACTACCCATTAAAATTTCATAATACAGTCCCCTTTCTGTGAAAATGTATGATAAACTCTGTGAACATACTAATATTCATTAAGTACTTACATTTGGGAAGAGTGAGTAAATAAGTGTGGCAGGTATATTAGAGGAAAGGTGTACACATGAGGTTAAAAAAAAAAAGATAAAAGGGCTATAATGTAGTTTAGTGGTAGAGTGATTATCCAGCATGCAAATGTCCTGGGTTTGATCCATAACACCAGTAAAAAAAAATAAATTAAACGATGGACATAATACAATTTTTATTTAACTTAAATGCATTTTTAAATTTGTTTTAATAGTTATATATGACAGTAGAGTACATTTATGCACTTTGATATATTATACGTAGATGGGATACAATTTCTTATTTTTCTGAGTATACATGTTGCAGAATCCTATTGGTCATGTAGTCACATATATACATACAGTAATATGTCTGTTTCATTCTACCATCTTTCCTATCCCCACATCCCCTCTCATCCCTTCCATTTACCTCCAAAGTAATGATATTTTTCCCTAGTGACCCCCACCTTATTGTGAATTAGCATCCATGTATTAGAGAAAATATTCGGCCTTTGGTTTTGTGGGATTGGCTTATTTTGCTTACGTGATATTCTCCAACTCCAACAATTTACTCACAAATGCCATAATTTCATTTTTCTTTAAAGCTGAGTAATATTCCATTTTCATTATCCATTCATCTATTGAGGGATACCTAGGTTGGTTCCATAGTCTAGCTATTGTGAATTGAGCTGTTAAAAACATTTATGTGGCTGCATCACTATAGTATGCTGATTTTAGATCCTTTGGGTATATCTCATTGTTTGGTTTAAATTTATTTTTAACTGACACAAAAAACAAAAATTTATATATATACATATATGTCTATATACATATTATTTATTATTATATATATAAATTATGTATTTTTATTTATGAGTATTGCGATGTTGTTATATATGAGAATATATATATATGTATATATATATATATATATTTCATAATGTTTAAATCAAGTTAAACATATCTATCTCCTCATTTATCAACACTTTATGGTAAAAATAATTACAGTTCTTCTAGATTTTTAAATTTACATTGTCATGATCTCTGGTAACTCTACTGTGCTAGAGCACACCAGAACTTCTTATTCCTATCTATGATTTAATATCAATTGATCAAATTTTTTATATTCCAAATATGAGTAAAATCATATGGTGCTTGTCTTGACATGCTTTCCTAAGTTTAAAATATATCCCAAGGTAGTAATATTTATACTGAGAAACATTCCTCCCCTTTTCTTTGTCTCTGTATTTACCAGATATATTATATTATGCAATTGAAAATTGGGTAAAATTCTAACATATTCATCTTAAGAGATTCCAAGGAAACTTAAAGAAATATTGAGAGGGTCACTAAAACTCATTTTCACTCATTTTTTTTTTACTAGTGACAAATAATGCACAAAACACTGAAGTCATAGAGACATATTTTTATTTTTGGTGCCTTGGTGGGAATTAGAACACAAGGAAGAGTAATTTCAGCTTCCAAAGTTTAAAATAAGTGCCTATCTCCCAAATTGTGTTTTATGTGGATTAATCTTTGCTCAATATTTATTTATTTACTTTGTTCATAATTTCCATTATCATTAAAAATAATAATTTCTTTTTTGTGATTCAATTGTTTGTTCTGAAATTTTAATACATCTAGGAAATGTGTATAAAATCTAACTCAGCTAGTTGAATGTTTTGAAATGTATTTTCCAGAATCCTGCTAGTATTAATTAAAACACTGCAGCTAATGTATCATACATCAAAATTATATTAGACCACATGGTGTAAAATTCTGGCAAGGGGTAAACATAAGGTGTTTTTTAAGGGTTTCAGATTATATTTGTCTGTGATTATACTTGAGGGGAAAATAGTATTTATATAGTAAAAAATGGAGATCATTTACTAACTTAAAGCTTCAAATCTGGATGTCAGGGTACCATCTTCAACTTCTGGCAAATTTAGATTTACCACCATTAGAATAACATGTAAAAGCAAAATATCTATTCAAGAGTCTGTATAATCAGTAATTAGTTTTCACATGCAAACACAGCACTTTAAATTCACAAAACTAATCAGCCACTTTATGATTCAATAATACTTTTGTGTTTATTAAGCACATAGAATGCAATTTTTATTAGTAATAAATAGCTATTAAATAGTACCTATTCAATGTTTCCTATTTTGCAGTCTAAATTCTACATATAGATTCAATTATTAAATATATTAATCCCAAACTGAAGTTAACATATTCAATTTTTTTGTATAAAAATACAAATGTTTTTTATGGGCTTATTAACTAAAATATCTGGAACTTGCAATAAAGAAAAATATCACTAATTATCTAATATACTGAGCAGCATAATAGTCACATAGTTGAGTCAATTGTACATAACTGAGAATCAGGAGTACTCACTGTTGTTCTGCAGTCAGTGTGGCAGCAGCATTGAGTGTTTGTGTGTGTGTGTGTGTGTGTGTGTGTGTGTGTGTGTGTGTGAATACGTGGTTAATGTGTGACAGGTGTGTCAGAGAGACAGACAGTGACATAAAGGAGGCAGAAGACATGGGAGAGAGGCAGAGATGGAATTGAGAGGGCAGAGAAAGGCAAAGAAAACTGAATTGTTTGGAACAAGTGATTTAATATTTTTAATGTTTTAATATTAAAATTTTTAATATTTTTCTTTATTTTTGATTTTCTTTAGTAGTCAGGGCCAATTAATCTGTAGAGTCCCTGAATCATTTAGCATGCTTTCAAATACAAAAAACATAAAATTATTCTAAAATAATTTAAATCAATAAGTAGTTTATCTTTTTCTCCTACTTTTCTCCTAACTAGGAGAATGATTCCATGGCTATTTTATTTAATGACTTAATGATATTATTAAACTCAAGTTCTTCCATATTTCTGAGTATTGGATTTTTTCTTTGTGTGGATTTAATCTAACTCAGTATAGAGAATCCCAATTCTAGGCTTCACCTCCTGACCTCCTCAGAGTAAAAGGGACAATCTCCTCCTATGTCTTTTCATTAGCTTTTCCTTGCTATGACCCATATACCTGACAAGAACAACTTAGAGGAAGAAAATTGTATTTGGTCTCATGGTTTCAGAGGTTCAGTCTATGACTGGCCAATTCCATAGCTGTGAGTCTGAGATGAGGGGAAAAAAATCATGGCAGAAGTGCATGGCGGAGGAAATCTGCTCAGGTCAGGACAGCAGGGGAGCAGAGAGAAAGAGGGAGCTTGAGTGCAAAGAGCCAGGGATAATATATCCCACAGGTACCCTAGCAATGATCTACTTCCCCCAATTATGCACTGCCTGCCTACAGTTACCATCCATAAATCCATTCAAATTATTAATCCATCAACTGGATTAATCCTCTGATTATGTTATTGCTCTCATAATCTAATCATTTCATGTCTGAAAATTCTTGCATTTTCTCAGGCATGAGCTTGCAAGGGACTTCTCATATCTAAACTATGACATCATGTCTCTGACTGTGTTTTAGTCAGCTTCTTCACTGCTGTGACTAAAGAACCCAGCCAGAACAGTTATAGAGGAGGAAAAGGTTATTTGAAGGCTCAGGGTTTTAGAGGTCTTAATTCTTAGAAGGTCAGGCCATTCTTCAGGTCTGCAAGTGAGGCAGTAACAACCTGGCAGAAGAGTGTGGCAGAGGGAAGCAGCTCACACAGTGATCAGAAAAGAAAGAGTCTCCACTTTTCAGATATATATATATATATATATATATACCCCAAAGCCACGCCCCAACTTCAGCCACAAACTACCACTTTAACTACCACTCAGTTAATCTGTGTCAGGGGATTAATTCATGGATTGGATTAAGGCTTTCACAATCCAATCATTTTTTTCTCTGAACTTTCTTGCATTGTCTCACACGTGAGACGTGAGACAGTCTGTGACAGTCTCACATCAGACTATAAAGCTAGGAAGCTCTTCTTCAGAAGTTATTAAGCAGTATTTCCCTCAGGACTCAATCATCATACTTATAAATATATCAACACTAGTAACAGATATGGACAACAGGGTATCCAGGGTGACTTGAACTAGTCTATACCCAACTACTTGGTAAATGAACAGATGACAAAGTGATTGGAAACAATTATAAAACAGGAAAAATCATATAGCTCCCAAGAAAGGATAGTAGCTGAACAAAGACCCAAATTTCATGGTGTCAGTTTTTTAAATTTAATTTTATTTTTCAAAAATTAGTGCTTAAAATTTTATATTAAAATAGGTAACACTGATTTTTATTTAGCAAAACATCATATTTTTGGATTCTTCTTCTTTTGAAGTATTCATTTCCATAAATCAATTATAAATACCTTCAATAAAGCTGAAAAAAGACTGAGTGAAGGCTGACTGTATATGTGTATGTGTGTGTGTATTTTGGAGGAACATGTGCAGGAGAGAGAGAAGCATATTATTTATGACTCTAATGGAATGAAAGTTATTGACCATGATAATTTTCTAGTATTCCTGTACTTTCATAATGCTATATGGGATGTATGACATATATGGAGAGCTACATAAGAGTCATAATTCAACACTAGGGTGGGTGGTAGTGGATTATATTGTTAGGGTACTCACTTGGGAGGTGAAATAACATATTCTTTTTAGGTTTTAAATGCTTATTGTTCATATTGAGATTTCAAAAAGTCAGATATGAGTGCATGGATTTAAGGGGAGGTTTCTATTTGGAGTTATATATTTGAGATTAATTAGCATTTATATAGATTTCAGACTGTGAGGATGAATGGGGTTACTGTTACAAAGAAAAAAAAATTAAAAGCTCATGGCCAACCTTTAAATAATTCAAAATTTAAAGATAGGAAAGAAGCATTTAGTGAGTACTAGATTATATTGGGGCTTATATTGTCATGAAAGATGAGACAGATATGATTAGTTGTGTTTTGGGCAATAGGGGCAATATAATAAAATAGATGAAATGACCTTTCTTACAGGATAATAAGGCACAAATTCTAATATTGGTTTAACCCTGTACAATTTATAATTAAATAGTTATTAAAAATTAAGATATTTTTAGTATCTCTCTTACTAAATGATATGCCTACATCTCCTCCCTTTGGTATCCAGAACTCCTTTAATGGTTCTTTTGTTACCAAAGAATTCAGGAGAATTTATGTTTTATTAATTCAAAAGATAGAATAAAAAATGCAATGGAGCTCAACTTTCTGCTTAGATTGTACACACTTGGAACTCTGAGCCATCATCTCCCATGTTGTGAGGAAATCCTGGCTGCACTGAATAGCCACACGTGGGTGCTCCAGTGAGCAACCACAACTGAAATTCCAGCAGAAATGCTAGTCATGTGCATGAACCAAAATAACTATTTGGGAATCAGCTTGTACTTGAATCCTAATTATTCTGCACATGGCCTTGTGGCATAAGTTTCCTTATAGCATGGTAGCCTCTGTATAGTTAAACTTTTTACCTGATGCTTTAGGACTCCAAAGAAGTGTTCCAGTGTTCCAGCAGTCAAGGTAAACCATTCAAACAATTACTGTCCCAGCTGCTAGCTGACTTCAGCATTTGAGACCACCAAGAGAGAACTTCCAGCTGCATCCTCCCATAATTAATTGCTAACCCACTGAATCTATAGATAATAAAATAGTAGTTTATGCTAGTAAGTTTTATATAGTTTATTACTCTGTACTCAGTAATATAAACTAGAATAATAACTCTGTCACATTCATTGATTTGTTTCAATCCAAATTTAAACTTGACAAGCAGGCGTTTAACAGAAATCTTAAACTTCATTTAAAAGATGATAAAGTGAGAGTCTAACAGTCCAAGCCATTTCCCATTGGTCATGTACTAAGGATGTGAACATGGACTGGAAGCCATATCTTCTGATATAGCTTCATGTTCATATTTTATTATATCTTATAATTTGTCTATGAAACATTTCCAGAAGCATTTTAAAGCAGCATTCTTACATTCAGCTAGTATGCCAAGCACTGTAATGGATAAGTATTGGCAATATAAAAATGAAAGGATCCTATTTTCCTTCTTCTAGGCATTTGTACTCCAGTAGGAATACTTAAATCCAACATAAATAGCAAAACAATAATTTTTTTTAAATTATGATATGATTTTAGGAATCATTTGATTAAAATTAAAATGTGTATGACATTTTAGAGGTGTTATTGAGAGGTGAAGAAACCAATACAAAAACAATAGCCATAAGAACATAGTTAAAATATCTAAATTAAGACATTGGAAGTAAAAGTAGCAAGACATTAAGATAAAAGGGTTAAGTTTTATTTGAATACTTAACAGTTTTCTGGTATATAACACGTCTCCGCATAGGAAGAGAAAAAGAACAACTGAAGTAAGAATTGGAGTAAAAAAATCTAGTACTCACTACTTCTTTTCTATCTTTAAATTTTGAAATATGTAGAACTTGGGCTATAGATTTATTTTTCTTCTCTTGTTTCACCTAAAGGTAGATATAATAAATTTTTTAAGAAAATTAATGAATAGAAAAAAGGGAAGGACTTGGTATCCAGTGTCTTCTTTTCAAGCACCTCTTCGTCATATATAAGTTCCCACACATAATAATTTGAAGATATGTTTTGTCTCTTTTTTTCTATATATGAAAGAGTCAACTAAAATAGGTTTGAGAAATTGAGAAGAAAAAAAAATCTTAATTCCAAATCTGTATTAATAGGATATTTTGGCACTGACCAAAAACAGATTCCCTATAAGTACAAAAAATTTCAGATGATAAATTAAAGTGTCTAAGAAATAGGGAGTTCCTTAATTTTCATTAGATCCATTTAATTTGGATTACAAAGCTACCCTCTTGATTGGTCAATGAAAAAGTCTTGCTTGGTATTTGAGAAATGGCTAATGATGTTTAACTTTTAGACTATCATAGTCACCCTCCGGTGGCACTGTCTCTGTCAGGATTCTAACAGTCCCCTGAAATTCTCCTTCCAAATCACCAATGCCATGGGTCCTGAAACTTGTCCTGAAGCTGAGAAAGACACTAAGATCCACTCCTACCAAGCACAGCCATCCTTAAAAGATCTCCACCTCATTCCCACAGTATCATCCACCATGTTCTCACCTTTGTCATCGTTTCTCTCTTTCAGTTTGACAAGAAGTAACTTTGTTTCTCTCTCCCTGCCTTCCCTCCATACCTTGGTCTCTCCTTGAAACTTCTCCTTCTTCTCCTTCTGTTCTTCTCACTCCTCAAAGGCACTCTTTCTTTTCTACAGCATCTACCAAAATAACACTAATGGTTCAAGCTTGAGAAAGGAAACATCCAGAAATTTGAATTATAGTTCCTTTTGTCTTGGGCTCCATAAGGAAATCTTCTTTGAGGACAAAGAGTATAACAGTGTTTTGCCACATTTCTGAAGTTAAAAAGGATAAACTCCATGGGCAATAATAATTTCATATCTCAATTAAGGAAGATGATTATGTATATTGTATATTGTAGAATACACTTTGAAATAAATATATGAGCCCCAAACTGGATTAATGACACATAAGCTAATTACTTTTAGAAATTATATATTTTCCACTGGAAATAAAGATATTTAAGATCAACAAAATGTGTGTGAGAGGTATTCTTTACACTGACATAATCATGCTCCTTAACATTATCCCCCTCATCTCCACGGGAGTACATGTTATTTCCCCTACGAATTTATATTTGTATCCCTCTATGTGGGCAAGGTTAGACTCCTTACCCCACAGATATAATTCTGGGCTGTGTGACTTTCCCTGACCAATGTATATGAGCAGACACCACATATCAGACTTTGAAGAAAAGCTTCAAGAGGACTTTTGTGAATTCATCTTTGCTCTTTTCTTCCTCCTACAGCCCAGTAATACAAGAGTAACATAAAAATCTGACTTATAAAATGACATTACTTTAATATTTAACTTACTTATTATTTTCAAAGACCTATGAATAACTTTCTTAAGTTAGAATAAATTTCCTCTTTTAATTTGTGATATAATAGAAGCCTCCACATCCTCTTTCATTTTCACTCATTCTTGGTAAAGCTGGATGGATCAGCAGGATGGTGATTTAAGTACCCTGGTTGCAAGATTTTCAAGCAGGTTGTGCTGGAGCCATTGTAATAAAAAAAAAATGTGCCAGGCAACTAGAGAACTGAGGGAAGATTTATTTTTAAATGCTGTCTCCATAACCAGGTTTGCCCCAAAGAAAGTTCCTCACTGGGGCTAGACAGTAGGGAATGGAGTCCAGAAAGGAAGGATAATCAAGTGCCAAGAGTGGCTATTACCTGTGACCATGTTCTGCTCTTTCATTTGTGACTAGGAACAGTCAGCAAAGACACCAGAAAGACCACCTGAAGATGAAAATGAATAGACCAAACAATAGAATAAATAGTATGTTTGGATCAACATCACTTAATCACTTACACTTCCTTCCTGAGTTTTTTCTTTTTTTTCTTTTTCCTTCACATTTAGTATGGACAAAATTTGAAAGGAAGCTAGTAAGTTTTAAGAACCATCCTGATACCAACTCAAGACAGTAGTTAAAGCTATGGGTTATGGAGATATGATGCTTATACTTGAATCAGATTTCCACAATTAAATAATTGTGCAACACTAGGGCATTTGATATTTTTTTTCTGTCAAATAAGGGTAATACAATCCCGAGTTAAATAGTTCTATGTAGTTTTATAACTGAACAAAATGAAGCAAAGAAAAGAGTTAGATTTTCTCAAGATAATTCAATAAATAAGTTGTCAATTCCAGAATATAAATGTCTACCTTGCCACACCTAGCTGCATTTCAAGCAGGATGCGCCAGGGAAGACTACCTAATTGAAAGGGATGTGGAGTACTGACTGGTGGTAGAATCAGACATGCGGCAAGTAATTGTGGGAAAGCAAAGTTAATATGATGATTGAAATATTGGAGTAATGATGATAGTTGGAGGAAGATCAGAGATTCATCTCAAAGAACAACCTCTTCCATTTAGTACACAATAGTCATTTCATTATTTAAAAAAGTAAAAGGCATATAAGGAGTTATCTGAAAATCCATCAACCTGAGTTTCTAGTCTGAATTCTCTTAGTAGCATCATTAGACCTACTTCCTTTTAAAAGCCACTAATTCTCAAGTAAACCTAGCACATCTGATCTCTTCATTATGATTTAGTTCATGAGGCTAATGAGAATTCCATTTAATTTTTAATTTATTTTACATAAATTTTAGGGAGATTTAAAAAATAGAACAACAATTGTTCCCTGAGAATCCATAAGTGATCAAGCATCACCAGGGATAACCTAGGCTGAAACTGTGAAGCATTTACAACCTGTATATCTAGATAATAAAGAGAAATTTTGAAGTAAATCCAATAATTTTAGAGTAAAATGGTTACTATCATAATATGTAATGTTGAGTTATAATATTTAAATTATATAACTAAAATGAAAGGAAGATTACTTAGCTAAACAGCTCATGCTTTACATTAACTCATTGTCTGATACTTCTGAGAAAACAAAATTTTAGAGGATTTAATTGTAAAGACTCTACAGCTGGTACTTCATATTGGCTAAGAAGCCAGCTGGCAGTGTGCTTACCAAGATTCAAAAAGGACTTAAGGAAGGACTCTTTATTTATCTTTTTCATATTTATTATTTCATAAGTTGGATTTTTGTTAAACTTATGATGCTGCAACCAGAATTCCTTCTAGCACAGTCTTCTATACAATTAAGTACCCAGCGGGTGAAATTTCATTAATAGGAATAACTTCAAGGAAAGTTTGTATTTGAAGCATCCCAATGTCCTCTCACTCTGGAACTATGCTGAGTATTTATCCTGAGAGCTATCTTAACAATCTTCACACTGGGTACTTGACAATGCTAAGAATTTTATTTATGTTCATACTGAGGGATGGCTTACATCCTAGCATCTTGTAATTATTTTACTTTGCCTCCTGCTTCTTGGGGTCATTTTTGCTGAATTCTCCCAGTATGATCAGGTCCCTGAATATTGCAAATCAAGTGAATGCCATGATATTAACCCTTGGAATTTAAGTAGTTGTGTGATAACTTAAAATCCCACTGCCAGTAGCGAAGGCAAAATATAAGCCCTCAAGTGAGAAAGATCTGGAGAGCAGAGGCAGATTTTTTTTCTCTTCTACTGGTTCATGCAATGACAGGAGCCATTTAACCTCTGAAAAATAAGAAAAGTTGTAGTGATTAATTAGAATATGATCATGAAGGTTTAACACTATTTGGAGAAATACAAGTAAAAGACACGAACCAACCAGAAGTTCGTTCTGTTTACAATCTTGAAAAATAATCAGAATCATCAGGACAATTGTGTTACAGTATTGGATGGAATAAGGGTCATTCAACGTAGATTGGGTTGGCAACAGCAATAACAACAACAAAAAACCACGCAAACAGAAAATGCCTTTTTCGGGGTTCTCTGTAGCCTCAAGAATCAAGCTTCCTCCCTGGAGGGCAAAGAGAGCAAGGGAGGCAAGAGGCAAGAGGCAGGCAAGAGAGCGAGCACATCTGAAACTCCCATTTTTATTGGGAAGAAGCCATTCATTGAATATCCTACCCAAATAAGGCAAGGCGCCAGGTATCAGGATGATTTCTTGTGGTCAGTAGATTAATTGACATCTTGGCAAGTCACACCCATCTCAGTTGCTGTGTGGGAACATAGGCAGAAAGAGAGGAAAGGGCATATACATGCCGCTTAGCCCAGAGAGCATGCAAGGACAGGCCACTCTTCACAGGTCAGGCTCAAATGCACATAGCTCACACACACAGCCCATGGATAGCTAGCGACACAATATTTTTTGTACTTTGTCACAAATTTATTTATTTATTTATTTATTTTTATTTTTTTTTTTTGTTAAAGAGAGAGTGAGAGAGGGAGAGAGAGAGGAGAGAGAGAATTTTAATATTTATTTTTCAGTTATTGGCGGACACAACATCTTTGTTTGTATGTGGTGCTGAGGATCGAACCCGGGCCGCAGGCACGCCAGGCGAGCGCGCTACCGCTTGAGCCACATCCCCAGCCCCCCTTTGTCACAAATTTAATCTTTCAAATTGTGGGTCTAAGGACAGTTATTGTGAAATATCAGATGAAATAATTTTTTATGCTTGTCATGAAGGGAGTATTTGAAGTAAGAATATCCAATATTTATTCATTATTTGAGTGGAGAATTTCTTCCTGAGGCACTAAAATGCATACTACTTACAAAGAAAAAAACTGGGGGAAAGTAAAAGGAAGTCCATTAAAATCAAGTCAATTAGCAAATTTGTAGGAGATACAATATAAAATAATAAAGAATTAATACTTGTGATTTATAAAAACTCTGCAAATCATATCCCTCCAAATATTATAGGAAAATAAGTTTGAATGTAAATTCATACACAAAATGAAAAAAAAACACATCAAGCTTCATATGGAAAATATATTGGCACATTAGTAATCAAAAAAAAGAAAAATAATAAATGTATGTTTCCAATCTTTCCATTTGATAAAATTTTAAGTGACTAGCAGCAAATATTTTTGTGACTATTGGTAATATGCACAAAACTTTTGGTATTAGATATCAAAATGTTTTAAATTTCCTTGTTCTAGAATTACTTTGGTAAAATGTAGTCTGAGGAAAACTTCACATAAATTCAAAAAATTATATGCAACCAGATGTACATTACATGACTTTCAATGTATGGATGACCTTTGATAGGTATTTATTTAAAGAAATTGTAATGCACATCTACGATAAGATACCAGACAGTCACTAAATATGGGTACATAGGTAGATAGATTGATAGGGAAATATAGATGACATTCTTATTAAACCAAACTGTTGCATACACATGCACAGACATGCACACGAATACAAAAAGAAGGGAAAAAGGCTATGATAGGGGGTAAATAAATTTAAGTAAATATTAACATTAAAATTTTGGGTACTCTGATTTTAATAGCAGACACAAAGTTTCAGAAAATAATCTTTTTTAGACTTTCTTTAATTGAAAAAAATCATCAAATTGCATAACTTCTAAAAAGAATATTTTCAAGCGTGATAGTGCCTATAATATAATAATTAAGTGATCTTATCAAATGGATGAGGAAAGATATTGATGCACATTTATTGCATGTCATTTTTATATATGAGAGCAGTACTGATCTATGCCAAGATGGAAAGTAGATAACCACACCTTTCCAATTACAAATCTTTATTCTCACTTTACTGATATTTTGTAAGTATGAAAATCTACTATTAAGAAAAGTTCTAAAGCCACTAAATTCTAAATTACAACCAGATCCAAAAATATTTGTACTTTACTTTGAATCATGTATAGAAACATTTTTACATTCAGGTAGATTGGGGAGAGGTGTTTGGAAATTTTCTCTGCCAAAACATATTGGATTAGGTGTTCCTTCCCCATGTGCATCCCTGCAGAGGTCCCTGTGGGAAATGAATCCAGGGAAGCCTGTGTGCTGCTTATGGAGCCATGAGCAATAAGCCAGTGTCAAAGGATCCTGAAAGAAAGAATTCCACCTACCTTCCTTCTCTAAAGTGATTGAGGATGATTTTAAGAGCTATATTGTAAAACTAAGTTAACCTATCTCTGCAACTCTGAAATTTGCTGGGGTCTTTTGGGATTTCAGATGTAAACAAAAGGGCATGCAATCTACTTGTTTTGTTCAAGTTTTAGCTGGACACTACAAATGCCAGCTCATATCTGTGTAATGCTTATGTTCCCTCTACTCTTCTAAATTATTTTTATTTGTTAATTTATTTGTTGCTGGGACCTTATAGCTTTCTAAGGGGAAAAAAACAAAACAAAATGAATTTCACTTATAACTGTTTGCCCCTACAGTCTGTGTCCTGTTATAGGTGTGAAAGTAGAAAAAGGTATGCAAAAGGGTGCCCACATCTTAGAACTTACATTCTTGCTATTGACAGATAATACTTCCATTTGATTTATTCAGATTTTAGCAGTGCCATTGTAATTTTACTTTGTTTATTTGATCTATTTATTTAAAAGTCTTGCTTTTACTTTTAAATTCGGGGAAGATTTTGCACTGTAGTTTTATGTCACCGTGAGTTTTTAAATTTATATTTTCCCCCAAATTTTTCTGACTTTTTTCCCACAGATTGTAATTCAATTAAGTTATAATTCAATGGAGATATTTTTAGTTGAATCTTCCTCCCTCAAATTGCAAATCATCCTTCTATGAATTGATTCTCTTTAGTTTTTCTTTAATTATACTTTAATTTGTATTAATTTATCATCTGTTCTGTATAAGGGAAGTACATGGGATCCCTTTGGCAATGGCAAACTAGTAGCTGCCTGAGATAAAACCAGATGGGAAGAAAGTTAGTACCCAGCCTCAGAGATGTAGAGAACCTTGCTCATCTTCCTGTGGCTTCAGAGTACATTATAAGGCCCTCTTTGATTCTACTCCCCGAGCTCTTTTGTCTAATGCTGGTGGGTGAATCCTATCACTTGTACTGTCGTTGGAGGTCTTGGTTGATATCTTGGCATACTCTGTGTACACCAGTCATTCTTTCAACATTGCAGATACATTGCAAAGCATATTTCAGGGACATGAACTCACTGTCTTGCAATATTCTCTTACATCTTTTCCCCCAATCCTGTTCTTTTTATTCTCTACATGGAAAGAAAGGATAAGACAAAGTGATCTGAACTGACAAAATAATATATAATGTTTTTAAACCATAGTAACCTAAAGTATTTGACTTGTTGGATGTTAATAATTTTCATAAATACACCCACTGACTATGGTTTAGTGGTTCTCTCCTTTATTTATAATTTAAGACTTTTACTCTAAACATTCATTTTAAAAAATGCATCACAGAACAAAGTCAGGCTTCCCAGCTTATGCCCAAGAGCCACATCTTTAATAACATAATTTGTGAACATACCTCTCTGCATATTTGTGAGAGCAGCCTTGCATATGTACAGCTTAGGGCGAGATGCCAACTGATACTTCAATATATTCTTTTTCACATTAGTACAGATCATAGCTGGCAGAAATGTATTGGCTTTTTAGATTTATTTTTTGAGGTCCTCCCACCAGTTAGATAATAAAATGTGCAGATATTAAAGAACCAGGTTGTGTTATAGAAACTGAAAGCAAAATGTCATTTCATGATGAATGAAAAAATTCGATTGAAACTTTCTTTCTTGAGGGGTTTGTTCTAGTAAGAACAGAGCACAATTAGATGATGCCTCTTGCTCAAAGAAATATTTTCATGTGCAGCAGAAAAGTGTCATTCTTCTGCTTGTATGGTTTGTAGTTTTAAAAAAATGGATTCTTACATTACCTTAATATTAAAACAACATATGCTGAAATTTGCTCTAACCTGAGGTGACAACAATTTTGTTTTTTTCTTTTTGTGTCTGAGCTTCAATCTATAGGATCTTGATTCAGATAAGGAAATTCCTACCATTATGCAATAAGGGTTTGATGGTTTGAGAGTATAATTCATTTCATCATTTTTTAATAAACCTGATAAAATAATAAGTACATATGGAATATCTTCTGCATCCTAATATCAGTTTGTTCTGTTTTCAAATGCTAGCTCCAAAATTCGCTTATGATTTTAAAGACTACAATGAAATAATAAAATTTTAAAAAATTAATTATGATACCTAAGCAATACAATGTAGATAATGAAAACATACCCCAAACACTTAAGAATATATATATATATATTTTTTTTTCTAACCTGAGTGCATATGCAAATTGAGAGTAGTCTGGAAGTACAATTGCCAAATGTTTGAGTCGTTCACCTGTATGCTCACCTGGAAGAACTTGTTTTACATGTAGATGTTAACATTGTCAAGATGGTGGTAATTACAGGCTTGCTATTGTAGTTTTATTGTTGCATCCATTTCCTCTATATTTCATCACAAACTATTACAGCTTTAGGGGTTTTAATTTTACATACAATAATATTAATATATTATTTCAAAAAGTTTTTATTTTTCTTTTTAAAACTACTTTTTTGAGCTATGATTGACATATGAAAATCTGTACTCATTTAATATACACCACTTGATGAGTTTGGAGATAGGAATACTCTCATGAAATCACTACCAGGACCTATTCCATAAGTCCATCCATCACCTCCAAGATTTATAGTTGTTTTTAATGTTGTTTTATATACTTATATTTATGTTTATATTTGATTAAAGAGTCAAATATACATGATAGTCAGCCTCTTTATCCTGAGAATATAAAAAATTATACATTCACACAATCATCACAAACTCAAAACTTTTTTAAAAACATTAAAATCTAGATCTCACTTTGCTTCTTTTTCTTTGTCTTCACACTTTTTAGACTGAACTTTTTGGTTCATCTACCAAATGGAAAATTATTTACTGCCTACATATGTTGCAAAAAACACAAACTATTTCATACACCATAAAATACATTTGCAACAAATGTTTTTCATGCCCTCCTGAGAGGCTACCTGTCTTTTAATATAGTAATTGAATTACACTTTTCTGAACTAATTTTATTGAGGCAGATGGGAATGATTAGACTGGCCTAAAGCTACAAGTGAACCAAAGCTTTCTAAAATTTTAACTTTTGATTTAAAAACTGTACTCTGTCAGTTCTATCAGTTTTCCTTCATTTTAGAAACCATATAATCATTTGAGTTTATGACCACAACTGTTCCCAGTTGGGCTGTAGGAATACATTAAATGAGAATGTGAAATATAAAAACAAATCTCATTTATTTCAGTACTATGAAATAGACCAATACTGAAATGGAATCACATCACTGTTAAAGGTATGGAAAACAACTCAGAGTATAAAGAAATACAATCCAAATCTGGATTACTATAACTTCTGTTAATTCACCTTAACAGTGATCAATCAGAGGAGATTATACATTAACCATTTTTATTAAGGAACACAATATTTTTCCAACTTAGGTAGTATTCAGGCAAACGAGGATTTTATAGAGGTATATAATATAATATATTATACACAACAGCACAATAAATGTAGTATAATATTATGTAGAAATTTTGATGACAAAATAACAGAGTAAAATTTTTTTGGTTAACATACAGAATAGACTTATCTGTTGTTTCTCACTTGTTGTAATAAACAATTCTCTACTGAAACTCAGTGAAAGTATATGTCTTAAATGTATAATTGATTGAAAGATCAACCAAGAATTCTGCAACTACCATGATGATTTAGTAGACTGGAAAAAAATATTTTGTATTGAGGTACATATGTAAAATATTGAGTGTACATAAAAGCTTTCATTTAAAGCCTATATTTGATGCAATGTTTTTTATATTCAGCTTGTTTTTACATTCCTAAACAGTGAATTCCATATGATCATTTATTATATCATATGGATAACAAAATATGTGTTTATATTTAAAATCTGTTATGATTAAAATAATAAAAATTGTTTTCTTAATGTGCATTTTTCATAAATATATAAAATTTTAAGTCTAATTTTAAATGGTTAAGTTAAAATATTTCTTATGTAACTGATTATGGACACTAGTGTGACAATGAATTCAAAGATGTACCTGAGCTAGCTTTTCTGTATATTTATGTGTTCAGAAAAAGAAAAAAAAAAGCTTTTCAGTTTGATGCTATCCATTTATTGATTACTGATTTTACTTCTTGTGCTTTAGGGGTCTTATTAAGGAAGCAGCTCCGATGCTGATGTTTTGGAATTTTGGACCTACCTCTTCTTCTAGTAGGCACAGGGTCTCTAGGTCCTTGATCCACTTTGAGCTGAGTTTTGTGCATGCTGAGAGATATGATGTAAATTTTATTCTACAACATATGGACTTCTAGTTTTGCCATCACCATTTGTTGGAGAGGCTATATTTTCTCCAATGTATGTTATTGGTGCCTGTGTCTATTATGTGGTAACAGTATTTTTGTGGGTTTGTCTCTGTGTCTTCTATTAAAAAAAATGAAGAGGGAATCAGAACTTACCCTATATGATAGGCCTTAAAGTGTAAACATATTCTAAAAAAATGGCACCTCAAATTTTCTTAACAAATATCCGATAGATATTATTTTATTTCCTTAAACTGGTAAAGCGAATGAAACTCATTTATGTATCAGGCAGCCAGCAAGACATTCAATAATTATTTATGGAGTACCTACTACCTGTCTTGGCTCTGATGATACATTTATGAAAAATATAAATAAGGCCATTGATTTTATGAACCTTGCATTTAAATAAAAAAAAGGCCAAGAGAAACAAATTTAAACAAGATGAACTGATAGCAAAACTCTTTGCCAAGATGAATGTGAAATTTTTTCTGTATCTCAAAACCCAATTTTCTTATATTTGATTTTTTGCATTAAGTCCTGATATAACCATATGTTGTAAAAATTTCCAGCACCATTTTCAATTGGTATCTGTTGCAGAGGAGACTCATCTGTGAAACCGAAGTTGCAGCTGAGTTCATAACAACTGGTTCTTGGGATCTCACAGGAAAAAAAATTTAATCTAGTGGATCAGAGTGATAAGCAGAAGTTTATTAGAAAGACAGTACAGTCAAGTTCACGGCAAGCACTTAACCTGTGGCCTCTCAGGAAAATTAGGTGACCATTATGAAGATTTTTTTTTTTAAATTTAGGTTCTTCTGCCCTTGCCTTAGTTTCTCATTCTACTAGGCAGTTAATTCTCTTTGTTTAGGTCTCAGGAAATTTTCTTTGTGAGGGTCTGATGACCTAGTCCAAGGAGAAGATCGAGAAGACATGGTCACAAAAAAATGGGTGCCATGTAGTTTTGGAACAATAGTTCCCTTAAAGGGTTATAATTAACTATGGCTGGAGAAGTTTCATATACTAGCTCCATTTTGGAGATGCTTATCTACTTTGATACAAAGTTTTCTATTATTTGCCAATCCTGTGCCCTAGGATTGTCTTGATGCAAGTATTTGATTTCCTCAAAATTGTCATTGTCCTTTCCCCTACCCACCTGCTCATGGCTAACTCTATCCACCTACAAGGTTCCAGTTTGTATTTTTGATAATGTGTTCTTTTTTTATTTATATATAATAGTGGAATGCATTACATTTCTTATTATACATATAGAGCACAATTTTTCATATCTCTGGTTGTATACACAGTATATTCACACCATTTCCTGTCTTCATACTTGTACTTTGGATAATAATGATCATCACATTCCACCATCATTAATAACCCCATGCACCTTCCCTTCCCCTGCCCTATCTAGAGTTTGTCTATTCCTCCCATGCTCCCGCTCCCTATCCCACTATGAATCAGCCTCCTTATATCAAAGAAAACATTTGGCATTTGGTTTTCTGGGATTGGTTAATGTCACTTAGCATTATCTTCTCTAACTCCATCCATTTACCTGAAAATGCCATGATTTTATTCTTTTTTATTGCTGACTAATATCCTATTGTGTATATATGCCACATTTTTAAAATTCATTCATCCATTGAAGGGCATCTAAGTTGGTTCCACAGTTTAGCTATTGTGAGTTGTGCTGCTATAAACATTGATGTGGCTGTGTCCTTACAGTTTTTAAGTCCTTTGGTTATAGCCTGAGGAGAGGGATAGCTGGGTTAAATGGTGGTTCCATTCCCAATTTTCCAATAAATCTCCGTACTGCTTTCCATATTGGCTGCACCAACTTGCAGTCCCACTAGCAGTATATGAGTGTACTTTTTTTCCCACATCCTCACCAATGCTTATTGTTGTTTGTATGCATAACAGCTTTGATTCTGACTGGAGTGAGATGAAATCTTAGAGTGGTTTTGATTTACATTTCTCTAATTGCTAGTGATGATAAACATTTTTTCTTATATTTGTTGATTAATTGTACATCTTCATCTTCTGAGAAGTGTTTCTTCAGATCTTTGGCCCATTTATTGATAATATATACAATAAGTCCTTCCTTCTCAAGCTACTCATTTTCCCCCTTAGTCTCCTTTATATTTTCCAAGAAATATTAGATATTCTCTGTGATAATTTGTATGATAGTATATCTCTGATGTGAATAACTGATAGTGAGTCCAGATTTTCCATTTTTTTTTCCTTTTTCTTGATAATATTGTCTTTAAATGTGTCTGATGGCAATAGCAAAATATTTAAATTCTGGATTTACCCTTCAGTTTGTTTGGTTGATTTTGCATTCAAATAACTACATGTGTATTTGCATCAAAGCTAAAATGTTCTAATATTCTAACTCATTAAAGTTAAAACTCTAATGTTCTAATTTATTGGCAATCTCTGCTCCTTCTGGTGGCTTTCCTTTACCTGTCATCTATTAATCTGAATGGTACCATTACAGAGTATGCTAACTTCTATATTGAAACCCAGATCTTAAAAACAGTCAAAACATTTTTACTAATAGTGTTTTCCTTTATTAACAAGTGCATAATAAATTATGTGTTATAGGAATCAGCAACTAACATTTTTATTAATATTAACAGATCTAGCTAATACAGTCCCATATTTAAAACCCATTTCTTACTATTGTTTAATATTAAAAATATATAAAATACAATTTAATTTAGCCCTTAGTGATCTAACCAAGGAGTTTTCAAGTTTGCTTGATTAGAAATGAAAGTAGCTCCTATGCTGTTCTTCACCTGAACTGAACCATCAACCCAGGTGTCCCCAGGCACTCTTTTTGATGTATTTTATTATCAGTTCAAACAGCGTGTGTTAAAAACCAATTTCATCATGTAACTGAATCCCATTTTCTTCTAACATCTTTTGTTGTATATTGCTACAATCTACTTATTCTTTAGCTTGGAAATGTAGAATCAGAAAACTTTTAAAATAGTACATTATGCAAACGTTCATACCATAGCTCTAAGAGTGACTTGCCACAATTCATATAGATCTTGAAAATAACACGTCCATATGTCCCATCTTTTTAGTTCAGGGCATATTCTGCTGATTTATTTGCCTTCTTTACCTGCCATATGTATTTTTTTTTAATTTCAAAGGTTTTTCTTACATGTTTTTGCCTCTGCTTGTCCTGGGTAGTACACTTTTTTGATAAACACTGTGGTACACAGACAAGCATTATTTAACCACAGTGAAACCTTCTGAGAAATGCATCACCAGGCAATTTCATCAATGCCCCCAAATCATAGCATGTACTTTTACAAACACAGATGACATATTCTGTTACACACTGATACCATATAGTATATGCTTCATATAGGTAGTTCAATATTTAGTGGAATGCTGTTTGTAGCACATGACTGTATGTATAATTTCAGTTTATGCCTGTTTCTTTCCATTTCTTCTTAAATATGTACCAAAATAAATACTTGCCATGTTCTTTGTATCTAAATGCCATTCCCAGTTCAGGACAGTTTTCCACTACATGAGTGAGAACAGGAGAACAAATTCATGTCCATTAGGACAAAAGTGAATGATAGGGGCATTGGCAATCTCAGACTTTGCCAGCGACTTGGCTCAACTTTTTTTTTCCTAGCAACACATTAGGTTAACCATCCTAAAATTCTCCTAATTTACTCTAGAGTAGGTACTCTTTTATAGACGCTATCACCTTTCTGTAGTTGAAATTTTTGATAATATTTATCATGTTCAACCTTAAAACTAACAGCTTATTTGTAAAATATTTGGCCAATGGGTATATTATGGAACCAAGGAGGTACTACAAACACACAAAAGAGATGAAAGTAAAATTCCACTTTATTGAAAATTGAGCTAAAAAAAGTAGTAACAATGTTTAATGTTTACAAAATCTCTGATTTTGCATGGTCTAAAAGGCTTTATATCACCTGTGACTCTCTAACTGCAGAATCTTGTCTTACTTCCCTCTTTAATATCAGACTAGTGCCTTTCTCATTTATAGTCCTGCAAACTCACACACTGAGCTTCTACATTTTCCTGAGCATCTGTAAATCTTGTTCTACATTAATGTACTTGTTAATACGTGACTATATGTGTTTCTATATACTTCTGGCCATTTATAGGTTGTTTTAGATGGATGTAATATTATTTGAATTTATTTGTATTGAAATGCTATTTTTGCACATCCATGAATAGCATTTTGACAGTTCATAGAATAAGTGTGGCAATGAAAGATCTAATGCAATTATCACTTAATATTTTTATATAACTTGTCTGTCCTTTTTATCTAGATAAGTATGTAATATTATTATCTTAAAGTTTAAATAAGTAAGGTGCAACATTTTCAGAATGTATCTGTATTTTGTTCAAATTTCTCAGCATGAAAAGATGCCCTTTGGGTAAAATTATGATTGTGTCTTCCTTTGATACAGAATAATTATTTCTGCACGCGTGTGTGTGTATGTGTGTATGTGTGTGTGTGTGTGTGTGTTTATACATAATCACAAGTATATTTTACATTTCTTTTTCATTTTTATATTTGAAGTTCATCAGACGCATGCTGGAATTAAATAAAAGCAACCATGCTTTGTGGAGTCTTTCCATATCTTCTTCTGAATTTTGCCCTCTCTGTTTCTCCTTAGTTTACATGTTCCTGGTGTTCAGCCACTTTTACAACTTCATAATTAGGCTTCTCTCCTCTTTCACATCAGTTGGAGCATTTCTCTAGATTTAGTTATTTTATTTATAACTACAGATTTTATATACTTTTTAAAGGATTCTGAAAACAAAAACAAACAAAACAATATAACAGAACAATAAAATTTAGATGAATTCTCCATATCTGGATGTTAAATGGAACATTACAGTCTGACTCAGACTCCTATCTAAAGAGAAAACAATACACACCATATTTCCAGAAGTTGTGAAGGGAGATGCTACATTATTTGCATTCGAACAGGTCTCAAAAACGATCAAATGACACTTCCCCAATCAGCAATATTAAGCCTATGTTTACAAAAATACAGAAGGTTAATCAGAGAGAGTGAGAATAATTTTGAATAGAATTGTCAGACTGATATAGGTATCTCTCACAGCCTTTTAGGAAAGGAATGTTTCATGCTTCAAGGGAAAACAATCTCCCTTTGAATTATGAGGGCATCAACCAAAAGTGCAGAATATTATACCCACCCCTAAAAGATGTAGTGCTCCAAGAATTGAGTGGGTAAAATGTTATCAAGAGAAATTGTGCTAAGTTTCTTGGGTTTTGAAGATCTGAGACCCCATTTTATGAAACTAGTGGAAAAAGACACACACACACACACCAAAAACAAAAAACACACATGCATACACATACATACAAAAGAAAATAGGAGAGTGGCTAAAGCTATTTCTGATAGCAGAAAAAAAATCCAGAAATGCAAGAGAAATACCCAATACAGAAGCAAAGACAGGAGTGAAGGTAATAACCCTAAAGTCCTGTTATGGTTTGAATATGATGTGTGCCCCAAAAGCTCCTGTGTTATTACAAAAGGTGAACGGGTAAAAATCTGAAAGCTGTAATCTAAGCAGTCCATCTCAGTTTGAATGCACTAACTGGGTGGTAACCATAGGCAGGTAGGCATGGCTGGAACAGATAAATTGCTAGAGGAATATCCTGAGAGGGACTATCTTCCCTGCAGCCCCTTAGCTGCTCTCTCTGTTTCTTGGCCACCATAAGGTAAGCAACTTTCCTCTGCTGCAGCCTTTCCACCACTTATTCAGCCTCACCTCAGCCTAATGAAATCAGCCAACCATGGGCTAAACTATAAATAAACCTTTTCTTCTCAAAGTTGTTTTTTAGGTACTTTGGTTATAGCAACAACAATAACAAAAAGCTGACTAACACAAAAATTGGTACAGAACAGTGGGGTTGTTGTTCTGACCAATCTGACTCTGGTGCATATTCAAAAGACCAAAACACTGATAGGAATGTATACAGTACAGACTATGTTTATGTGACTTCAGAGCAGAAGGGGTTCTCTACTGGACCTGGAAACCATTCATGTTATATTCTGGCAAACATGTTGTCTATATTTTGCCCTTGCCCAGAGACTTTGTGTGGATTTTAATTTAAACTTTAATTGATTTTATGGAGAAAATTTCAAGGCAGCACAACATTCATATCATGGCAAGGATGTTGCTGGCAGCATTCATCCAAGTGTGCTGTGAGAATTGAGAGCACAATATAGAGCAAAAGGATTTTAAACCTTGCAGTTTATCCAGAAAAGTACAGGCAAAATTGTTTCTTAAAATGTGACATGGTACACCTGGAACAGAATCATGATTAACAGCAAACAGCAACATGAAAGTCCATGTTAAAAATATAGGTACCTGTGTAATTCTGCAGACCCTTGGACTGGAATCTCTATGTGGTGAGTGCAGAAGTCATATGATCTTGACATATGGCTTATTCAAAGAATTTGAAAATCACTGGGCAAGAGAGTAAAGAAATAATGTAACATGGGAAAAATCAGTCTGAGATGAAAAAAAGACAAATACTGTTTTTCTAAATTATCTTTAACCAGATTCTTACTTCTTTTCTATATTTTTTCCTTTGATTTATGTACTCCATGGAAAACAGAACTGTAATAATGTTCATAGTAAAATGGAACAGGAAGCCAATTGTTCAGGATATCTGGGATGGCTCCTTTTGTTCTTCATGCTTTCAAATTAAGATTTTTGTCTTATCTCATTACTAAAACAGCAGTAATTTATTACACTCTACTGCAAGGTGTTGTTAGGTACATAGTCAGCTATTTTAGTCACACTTTTTTTTTTCTTATTGTGACTAAAGGACCCAACAAGAACAATTTTAGGGGAAGAAAAGTTTATTGGGGGGCTCACAGTTTCAGAGGTCTCAGTTCATATACAGCTGGTTTTATTCCTTGGGGCTCGAAATGAGGCAGAACATCATGGCAGAAAAGTGTGTTAGAAGGAAGCAGCTCATATGGATCAGAAGGCAGAGAAAGAGAACTCCACTCCACCTGGTGGTACAAATGTATACCCTAAAGCCACCTCCTCCAGCCACATCCCGCTACTTCAGTTACCATTCAGTTAATCCCTATCAGGGAATTAAGTCACTGGGTTAAGACTTTTACAACCCAATCATTTCTTCTCTGAACTTTCTTGCATTGTCTCACACATGAGCTTTTTGGGCACATCTCACATCCAAACCATAATGTCAGTCATATGCCTGTGAGCAGGAAAAGAACAGTGAGGGAAAGTAGTTTACAGGGAGGACATCAAATACGTACATCAAAGAGAGTCCACAAGTTCTAGTTCTGAGGGTTGTAGAGAACTTTGTCAAAGCAGACAAGACTGCTATGTCAAAGTCTCTCCAGCCATAGTTAATTATAGCACCCTAAAGGAACTACTATACCAGTCCATGACATCATTATCTCTTGTGACCACATTGCCATGACCCTCCCTTATCACAAAAACCATGTCATAAACACCCCTTCACACAGAAGATTTTCTAAGGGCAAATTAACTGCTTAAGAAGGTATAAGAAAATACAAGAAAAAGGAACTCAAAATCCTTACAAAGTTAGGGCCACTTGGCTCTCCTCAGAGACAACCCTTTCATTGCCTGTCTTCACATCTATACTCTCACCCTTTTTGATAAATTCCTGACTGATACTCTGACCAACTCATTAGAAATTCTTCCTGCAGGATCACAAGAGACAGTGGATGCTGATTCTGCAGTTGTTTGGTCTCCATGGGGTCTCCTCCTCTGCAACAGAATATAAATAATTTAGTTACCAACTAAATAAGTTGAAATTTAGATTGTCTATGTGAAAGACCATGGGCATGGCACAATTCTGAATTTTGGTTTCCAGAATAGAGTTGTTCTGTGTTATTGGAAATTATCCACTCTAACAAATTTCTCTTTTCCTTGTTTTATGGATTAAATTATGTACCCCTAAAATCTATGCCAGAGGACAGACATGTAGGACTTTCACATTTCAAAAGTACATGATCCTAATTTGGAAATAGGGTTGGTGTCAATGTCATTAACTATAATGAGACCCTACCAGGGTGGGTAAGTTCTCAGGCTACTAGAGCTCCTGTAAGAAGTGGAGACACAAACACAGAGACAAGTAGAAAAACTGTGGCTGTGTGGCAATAGGGGCAGTTATTAGAATGATGCATCTACAAACCGAGGGATGCCAAGGATTGCCAGAAAAAAACAGAGCTAAGAGAAGGAAGCAAAGACTTGTTTCTACAGATTACAGACAGAACTTGGCCCTGTGATCCCCTTAATTTTGAAATTCTAACTTCCAATATTGTAAGATAAAATATTTCTGTGTTCTTAAACCATTTAGTTTTTGATATTTGATTATAGTGAACATACCTTATATAAGTATAAATAGTTATAAATTAAATAAATGAAATCTTTAATAAGAATTGAGATTTATATCAGAAATTTAAATTTCATAAAAAAGAAAATATTTTAACATTTTAATTCACATCTATGTTAAACTGTTACAGATATCGGCACAATGAATAGCAGAGAACATACCATGTTTTGAGAATTTAGATAAGACTCTTAAATATAACTTTGACCTTGCATTTGTAAGCACAGAATGGCGATGTGAAGGAACAATATAAAATATTCTGTAGTGTTGAAGATATATCCAGTAAACAAAGGTCACTGAAAGAAGATATCTTAGAAATTGAAATAATATATCTAGTAGAATTATGTCTGCTATCTTAAATTCCCTAAGTTACTTAGGCATTAGATATTTTTACTTCATTTGTACATATTTTAAAATAACTTCTTGGGGAAAAATTTATCTCATATCTTCATTATAATTCTACATAAATAATCATCAAAAAAAAGAGACACATCCATGAATCATAAGAAAAAAATGCATTCACTGTTCATCAGGAAGCCATATTTTTAAGGACATAACTAAATTGTGATAAAGAACATGGAGCAAAGCAGAAGAGAAACAAAATCTTCAGATTCTAAACTACAGCTCTGTAATCACACACATTATGATAACACTAATGAGCCAAAGGAAAAAAATGATGACATGATCTAGAGGAGAAAAGCATAAGTACTTCACTTTCATAGGAACAGATATTGAAATACTATAATATTTTAATTTTGAGAATAGAAAGAATTGACACTTGCATCCTATATCCTAGTAAAGTTGTCAATCATAAATTAAAACAGTTAAAAATAATTTTAGGCATGGGAAATCTTATAATCAGCATTCTCATATAACTATCCGTAAGAAATTACTTTTGTAAAAGAAACAAACAACAAACAAGTAAGGAAAGATGTAGATTCCAATAAAGAGAACTACACCAAGAATATAATAGTAAGAAACATATGCCAAAGGTGAGCATTTGACCACCTTCTCTCAAAATTAGAACAGCCAATCAGTGAGCTTCAAAGCATATGAATGTACACACAAAAAAAGATAATTCTAGTCAACAAATATTTTGTTAAGGACTTAGAAAATTTATATGGTAAGATTAGAAAACACTTTTAAATGGTTACTATAAGTTCCAAGAAAAATATAAGTCATATTTAAAACTTCCAATAAAGGTCCAAAAATTCACATGGTTTTGAAAAGTTCATGGATTTTAAAATTTAATCTAAAATTGACTTAAGTGTTTGATCCATTACTTCTTTTAACAAAACATTATTAGGATTGTTTAGTTCATATAATTCAGACTCATTATTTTATGGTGTTTTTTTAGCCAATAATAGTTATATATTAAATTTAAAAGCATCTTAAATAATACCAGCTACAGATACAATCAGGTCATTATAGACCATGATCCTATTAGGAGAGGGTAATCTCTGCTATGAATTCAATATTTAAAGCTGTTTTTCTACTTGTCAATTCACAAGGAATATGGGACATGGCTAAAAATCTAAGGATAAAATTGCAATGAAGAGGAGTTAAGAATACTTTTGGTAGTCTCATGAGACTGGGAAGGGAGAAATTTAGAATTCTAAGATGACAAAATAACATGACTGGGGGAGTCAGGATCCTAAAATAAATAACCCACAGGAATATAATATGCAAACACCATACTGCTTCTCTTGTTGAGTCATTTACATAGCATAAATGCTGCTAGATGCAAAGATAAAAATACAGAAAGCTTCAGATGAGAAGACTTTGGGGAGTATCATGTTTCTAGAGATTAAGATATTATATATAATATCTTAATTATATATATATATATATATATATATATAATTTTTTAATGGCCATCTAAGGTTATAGACCCTTTGTCAAGATTCCAGCCCTTTATTTGGCCCAGAGACATAGACCATGATTGAAAGCAAATTAGAAAAAATTTCTAAAAACACAGTCTTGAGTCAGTTTAATTTTTGTGTGAATGTCAGTTAATCTGAACCAAAATTAATTGACAACCATAAAGTGAAATAAATTATTTAGAGATCTGGATTCAAATTATCTTGAAACCTTAAAATTTTTCACATAAAGTATTTGACAAAAATGAAAAATCATCATGTATAAAAGAAATAAATAATAAAAAAGAAAGACTTATTTAAAAAAACTGTAATTATTATAACTGTAATTATTGAGCAAAATAAGTGATTTCAGGGAACTAGAATTCTAGAGTAATGGAATCTATAAAAATAGCAATTCTAGGACTGAATGACATAATATTTGAAATCAAGAACCCAGTAGATGGGTTTAACACTAGAGAGTCCAGAGTTGAAGACCATTGTGCATTTGAAGGTGGGTCAGTAGAAAACACCTACTGTGAAGCCTAGCCACCTAAACAAATTAAAAATGTAGAAAATAGAATAAAAGAGTTGACAGTTGGATATTTTTAACTTAAATGTAGCTGTGTTCTAAAAACTTTAGAAAGAATGAATCAAAAGCAATATTTGAAAACGTATTGAAGCAGAATTTACAAAGTGAACTAAAGTAGACACACAAACACATATACTATATGTTCTCACACATATGCAAAAATCTAAAAAATATTGATCTAAAAGAATAGAATAGTGATTACTCGAGCACATCAGTGAAAATGAAGAGGATATAGCAAGAGGTAGGATAATGGGGACCCAAGAAATTTTGATAAAAGGAATAAGTTACAGTCTTTTGCAGCACAGTAGGATGACTGTATTATACAATTTACTGTATGTTTATGAAGTACTAATAGAGGGTGTTGAACACAAAGAAGGTATAATAAAATGGAAATATGGAAATGCTATTTATCTTGATTTGATCATTAAACATCATATATATGAATATCCCAATAATTTATAAAACAAAGACATTAAACTGAGAAAGACACAGTGAGTGATCCAGATGAGGAGGAAGAATGAGGGGAATAACAGGAGGAGGAGAAAAAAATGAGAAGAATGCAGATATCAACTAATGACAATGAAATGAATAAGGCCTTTCGAATAGACGTTTAAGCACATAAAAGGGTTGCATTAATTATAGAGTGTAAATTTATAAATTTGCATTATTGACAGGTTTGTGTGTAGCCTCACGCGTTTATGTTGATTGCATGTATAAATACACATATTCAAATTTAAAAACAGAAACATGAATAAGATGTGTGAGACATAGCTATGTCTCTGTGTGGGTGTATACAGTACAGGAAAATCCATATATTTATACAAAAACCTTAAGATATGAATTTTCATAGTTGTGTAATTTATAACTGTTTTTCAAAATGGTATTTTGAATTTCTTTCCTTTCTATCCCTGCGTTTGACCTCAGAATTTCCAAAAAGGAAATACATATTTTTACAAGAGTCAAAAACTCTCATGAACTTTTACATTATTATTCTCTCGTTCCTTTTGAAATGACTGAATTAAACAGATGATTTTCAATCATGACAGGGATTTAGTCAAAGAATTTCCCTGCTGATGAAAGTGAAATATCATAGATTTCTTGAGGGGAAAACACTAAGGGAATCAATCAGACCTTTAAAATTTCCTTGCGTATATTGCTGGTTTTGATAACTGTAGGTCTTCTATATCATCCTTAGAAGTGCAGCCGCACAGCTGTGGAGTAAATGAAGAAGCACAGGGGAGGCCCCGGGGAACAACAACTCAGATGTTACAGCTGGAGGTTTGGGAGATAAAGCACTCATAAATCCACCTAACCAAAGGACCATACAGGATGTGAAAAATAATATACTTATAATCACTTTCTGAAATAAAGTAATGAGGAGAATTAAAAGGAAATTGTTTCTAAGAGGGAAAAAAAAAGACAAAGAGGAGACAGGGACACATATTAGGGAATGCAGAGATGGTTTCCTAGCTTTCCTGAACAATAAAGAATCATGTTGTATAAAATGTGTGTTTTAGCACCACATTTCCCAGAGTTAACCAATGTTGATAATTTAGTGACTTATTATTTCTAATGATACTTCTAAACTTTACCAATAGAACTATTATAATAACTAACATTTTAGCATTTTCTAGGTGCCAGGTATTTTACAAAATATGTAACATGAAACGCTTATCATGATTATCCTAACAACTCCTATGTCATAAAGGCCATTATTATTTCAATTTTATAGAGGAATAAATTAAACAACAGAAAAGTTAAACGAATTCTGCTATATCACATGACTAGAAAGAACAAGGATTTGAAAACAAGAATCTGACATCAAATGTCTCAGTCTTAACTATTAGAACAGGTGGTTAGCAAATCAATTTAACAAACAGATATCAAAAACTTGTATATACCCAGCACTGTTTTAGACACTGAGAATACCACACTGAATACAACAGGCAAAATTTTTTGTGTTCATGCCAATTGTGAATTAGTTGGGAAATTCCATCAACAGGATTAATAGAAATACTACATAATTATGTATTGGGAAATCTCAAAAAAAAAGAAACAGGAAAGTGGAAAAGAGCTAATTGAGGTTTAAGATATGCTTAAAGATAGGATAACCATGGAAGGCTTCACCAAGAAATTGAACCTTTTGTGGGGAGGAGGGTATTGGAGATTGAACTCAGCCGGGGGCTCTCAACCATTGAGAAACACCCCAGTCCTATTTTGTATTTTTATTTAGAAACAGGGTCTCACTGAGTTGCTTAGTGCCTCACTTTTGCTGAGGCTGGAATTAAACTTGCAATCCTGCTGCTCAGACTCTTGAGCCACTGGGATTATAGGTGTGCATCACCAGGCCCAGCCACCAAGAAAATGAGCTTTAAATAAATAGTTGTAAGAGTTTGAAAATGTGGTAAAGTGTTATAATGGGGAATATCATTTCAATAAAAGGAAATATAAGCAAATTCCCTAAGGTAGGACAGTTCCTCATATGTTTCAGTGATGTGGCAGGATGGTCAGCTTGGCTGCAATGGAAGAATAACAAGGAAAAGATAATAATAGGTCCTAAAGATGCAGCATGAATCTGGTCTTTGGTATGTTTGAAAGGATAGGGACATGATGGGAGGATCTGAGTGGAGAAGTGAAATGTTATGAATACCATTTTTGTCAGGATTACTCTGGTTAACAATTTTACTAGCTCTTTAGTTTCTTCTTACTACTTGGTACTTTGCAGTCTTCTCAACTTAATTGACTGTATGTTTTCACAGAAACTCATTCAGTGACAAGAAAGGTATGTATTCTTGTTTTCTATGGTTTTAAAATTGTTTTCCTCCTACTCTTGAACCTATTTTTTGGTTATTCAGAAAATTCAATGTGTAATAAAATATAGTTTATATATTTCATCTATTGTTGGGACCACCTCTTACACTTAATAACTTATACAGCTGAGTATCTTAAATTGTAACAAGAAATTTCTCCTGTGATTTAAATTATGCATCTATTTCTTTTTTAAAAGAATTAAAATTGAAAAGGAATAAAATAACTGTTGATGTATTTCAGATTATGAATAAGAATCAAATAATACAATGGGCAATTAGAAATTGTTTTAAGGATAAAAATATTTATTTCATTCAACATAAAGTCTGAAAACAGACCAGACAAGGGTTGTTAAACAATGCAGGGATCTATAACATTTTGATTTTGTGACTACCTTGTGATTTAAAAACAAAGAGGTGTAAAGCCTTCTGGTATATATTGGTATATATCCTGCCTTCAAGTATTAACACAGATTTCAAAGCAGAAAGGTCATATCTTTTTTTTCAGGGAGGAAGAATATATGCAGAAATCTCTCCAAAGATTGTCCATGTCTTCTTAGCTACACGCTCTTCACAAGCCCACCTTTAAAATAAATTTGCACAACTAAATAAATTAGCAAGATTGGACTAGACCACCTTCTCTATTCAGAGGGGAAATAATTTCCTTACCCTTTTTAATGAATCCTGCCTCTATTTACTGCAGTCCCCTAGTGCTAAGATGAGGACACCTAGACTTGATGGAGATGTCTGGGCTCTTGCTCTGAACCTACACTAACCCAATATGCAATGCCAGTTTCCTATTCAGAAGAGGAGTGCACCAAGTTCTGTTGATAAATAGAATTTGATTAATTTACTCACAACATGGCCTCATGGATCTCTGATCTACTCTACTTTTACTTACCTAGGTTCTGACTATAGAGCTGGAAAAGATGAAACCTAGCAATCTGACAGAAAACCACTTCAGTGTAGTTTTAATTTGCATTTCTCTAATTGCTGGAGATGCTGAACGTTTTTTCATATACTTGTGGACCATTTGTATTTCTTCTGTGAAGTGTATGTTCAGTTGCTTTGCTGATTTGTTGATTGGATTATTATTTTGTTTGCTGATATATATATATATATATATATATATATATCAGAGTTTAATGCTTGACATGCATGTAGCAAAGATTTTCTCCCATTCTGTAGGATCTCTCTTCACATTCTTGATTGTTTCCTTTGCCATGAAGAAGTTTTTAAGTTTGATATGATCGCATTTATTGATTCTTGATTTTACTTCTTATGCTTTAGGAATCTCATTGAGGAAGTCATTTCCTATGCCAACATGATGGAGTGTTGGGCATACATTTCTTCTGGTAGGTATTTTCCTGGTTGAATGCCTGAGTTTTTGATATACTTTGAGATGAGTTTTGTGCAGGTGAGAGATAGGGATAAATATTCATTCTGCTACATATGGATTTCTAGTTTTCCCAACACTATTTGTTGAAGACACTTTTTTCCAATGTATGTTTATGATGCCTTTGTCTAGTATGAGATAAGTGTATTTATGTGGGTTTGTCTCTGTGATTTCTATTCTATTCTATTGGTCTTTATGTCTGTTTTTGAATCAATAACATGCTGTTTTGGTGAGGATATGGAGGGGGTACTTTGCTGGTGGGGCTGCAAATTGGTGCAACCACTCTGGAAAGAAGTATGGAGATTTCTCAGACAATTTGGAATGGAACCATCATTTGACCTAGTTATTCCCCTCCTTAGTATATATCCAAAGAACTTAAAATCAGCATACTACAGTCATGCAGCCATATCAATGTTTATAGCAGCTCAATTCACAATAGCTAACCAACTTTGGTACTCTTCATCGGATGAATTGATAAAGAAAATATTGTATACATACACATGTAATATTACTAGTCATAAAAAGTGGCTTCATGACATTTGCTGGTAAATTGATGGATCTAGAGAACATCGTGCTAAGTGAAATAAGCCAATTCCAAAAAACCAAAGGTTAGATGTTCTCTCTGATATGTGGCTACTAACACAACAAAGAGGTAGGTGGGAGGAAAAGAATAGCAGTTCAGTAGATCAGATAAAGTGGAACGGAGGGAAGGTAGTAGGGACAGATAAGGACAATGGAATGAATCTGACTTAACTTTCCTGTGTACATATATAATTACACCACAGTAAATCTCCACATCATTTACAACCACAAGATTGGGATTCTAATTAAAATAAGATGTACTCCATGTTTGTATAAATAATAAAAATATATTCTACTGTCATGTATAACTAAAAAGAAAGAAAAGAAAACCACTTCTGCCTCATGACTCAGAATAAGTGTTGTTTATATATTTTAAAGTGAAATGTTTCTATTGCCCCTTGCACAAAAATAGTGTTCTAAGAATATTTATATAGAAAATCTCATTTAAATGTTTGTGAAAAGACCAAGGCTCTGCTAACACTGGATATTTTTAAGACCGGGGAGAATCTTTTAACAACAACTATTTTACCTGATTTTTTTTATGTACATGTGTGTTTTTAACAAAAATGAGAATTAAAGTGTTGAAATAAATTGAAAATATGTCAAGATATTTGAGATGCAACTAAAGTGAAAATGAGAATAACATTTATATGACTATAGGCCTGCAATATAAAAGGGAAACCGTCTCAAATCAATAGTCAAGATTGAAAGTTATAGGAAACTAGGAATAAAGGAGACCTTTCTCAGCTTGAAAAAGAACTTCCAAAAAACTTGCAGCAACTTTATGTTTAATTTTTATAAGTCTTAATGCCTCTACTGTAAGGTTGGGAACAAGCTGTTTATGGATAATCTATGTATGTTTTCAGGTAAATACCTGTACGACTCTTACTGTTTTCTAAATGGGATTTTATTTAATTGTTGAGTACTGAAAGTTTTTCATATACTAGAAAAATGCAAACATGCTTGATGGATTTAATCAATATCAATTTTCTGGTTTTGATAGCCAACTATGATCATGCAAAATTTATTTTTACTTTAGAATTTATTTTAGAACTGCATATCAATCTATGATTATCTTAAAATAAACAGTTAAAAAGTTTATAAGGAAAAACGTGAGTAGTTTTTTTGTTTTATATTTTATTTTTTAGTTTTAGGTGGACACAATATCTTTATTTTTATTTTTATGTGGTGCTGAGGATGAAAACAACACTTCATGAATGCTAGGCAAGCACTCTACCACTGAACCTCAACCTCAACCTAAAATTTGAGTAGTTTTAATACTTTAAAAACTTTTAGTACCTTTAAAAAGAAAAGAATAGAATCAGTGAGGTGATTTGAGCATACATAATTCTCTATTATGCATCTTTACACTGATCTTAAATCTCTAATATTTGAAGAGTTAAAAAACAAACTATATTTAATTTAAACAAATATTTTATTTCATCAATGAAGAATATAATTTGACTGAAGTGATTTTTGTGTGTGTATGAAGTATTTTAAATCTTATTCACCAGAAGATGACAATTTTGTTTTTAAGAGGTCCATCTAGATGTACCTTAAGCAAATTGCAGACATGTGAAACTCCCCCTAATTGAATTGGCTCATTATGATTTTATTATGCAAGTTTAATTCATGCCCAGTGACATTTAGTATAATGCTCATTTTTTCAATTGGTAAATTGTTTATCCTCGCCCAAGAGTTTACCATAATAAACTTAACAAAAATCATTACTTAAAACAGTTGCTTGTTTGTGAGGACTGCATTATATTTGCCATTTTATATTCACAAATGTCATGATGCTGGCCATAGCGATTTTTTCAATAGAAAATATATCTCTTAAATACTGTATTAAACACAACCATATATAGCTTCTTTAATTTAACTACTAGCTATATGCAGTTCTGTTTATTGTGTAAGCATTCAGTATATAACTGTACTCAATTATATTACCAAGGGCAATAGAAATTGCACTTAGGAAACACATGCTAAATATTGTCTCTATTATCTTTTCATTCAAAGTCAGGTGAAAGACAACCAAAAAATCATTAAAATTTACTTAAGTGCACTCAAAGTGCACAATAATTTTTAGAGGGGTTAGAGTTGTAGCTCAGTGGTAAAGCATACACCAAGCCTCGCCTGGTTCCCTCCCCAGTACTAATAGTAGTATTAGTACAATGCTATGAGAATGAAAATATAAATGCATTATTGGTTAAATCACTAAAGAGCATTGTCGTGGTGATAATTTTGTGACGTAGAAAACAGTATAGGTATTGGAAACTCAGTTATTTAATTTATCGTTAACCCTATTTCTGAAGATCACATCTATGCATCAGACCACTAGGATGCATGAGCATTCTCCTGTTGCAGTTGTCCATTGTTTCTGGGAAAGTGAAGTCTCACCAAAGAATCCAGATATCTAATTGGATCTAATTTTTTTTTCTACAAAAAAGCAAACACATGAGGCTGGGATTGTGGCTCAGTGGAAGAGCACTTGCCTCATACATATGAGGCACTGGGTTCAATCCTTAGCACCATATGAAAATAAATAAATAAAATGAAGGCATTGTGTTTATCTACAACTAAAAAAAATTTTTTTAAAAGAAAACACGTATTATATAAATTTGAGATACCAATAGACTTCCAAGTAACCTTCCACACATCAAAACCTTTTGAACACCCACACTGATTTGTCAGGCATAAAGTGATAACTAGACATACATTTTCAAGATAATTTGATGATGACAGCTTGGTACTGCATTTCCTGTGTTGAAAATTCCCCGCCCAGTTTTGACTTCTTGACCATAAGTCTGCAATTTCACCAGCATTAGTATTAACAAAGAAGAGTCCAGGTTCTAAGTGTGCACTCCTATACATGTTACAAATCATTCTCCATTCTCCTTATGATATTCTTACCTCATCAAGCTGTGTCCCTTTTTTAAATTTCTTCCTTTTGTCTGTGCTCTGAATGTTTTTCCAACACAAACCAAATGTAAGCACTTCTGCTTTGGAAAGATTGTATAATAAGGAATCTTTATCCTGCACTTCTTTCAGTAATTTCATCCTGGCAGAAATCTACATAATAGTGTTGACAAAAGACGAAAGGAAATGGAGCATACTAATGCACATATTTTAAATAAGAAATTCTTCTAAATTCCTGTTTTATGACACATCAGTATTATATCAATCTCTAATAGATTCAATTTATCATTAACCCTATTTCTGAATATCAAATCTATGCATCACACCACTAGGATGCATGAGCATTCTCCTGTTGCAGTTGTTTATTGTTTCTGGGAAAGTGAAGTCTCACCAAAGAATCCAGATACCTAATTGCACCCAATTTTTCCTCAAAGGTATAAGATTCTATTTTTTTTTCTACATAAAACAAACACTGTAGAAAAAAATAAAATTTAATTTAATTTAAATTTTAAATAAATTTTAATTTTTTTTACATTTCAAGTATATGTAATCTCTTCATATATTTATAACATCACCAGTATGCATAATCAAGTGTCTCTTTTGTGCCAGAAACCATATACATATATATATATATTTTTTTTCATTCAAAGTCAGGTGAAAGACAACCAAAAAATCATTTACTTAAAATATATACATATGTATGTACTGGGGATTCAACTCAGGAGCACTCAACCACAGAGCCACATCCCCAGCCCTATTTTGTATTTTAGATAGAGACAGGGTTTCACCAAGTTGCTAAGCACTTTACCATAGCTGAGGCTGTCTTTGAACTTATGATCCTCCTGTCTCAGCCTCCAGAACCTCTGGGATTAAAGGTGTGTGCCAGTGCACCCAGCAGAAATCATATTTTTTTAATTAGAGTTTTATAATCATACATAGTAGTTGGGTTCATCTCAACAAACTCATACGTGCATGAAAATTGATTTCAATTTATGATTTCCCCTCTTTCCCTACCCCTTTTAACTCCTGTCTTCCCTCCCCTCTCACAGTTTTCTTCCTCCACTAGACTTCCTTTTGTTTGTCTATTAATTTATATTGGATATTGCAGGAACTTATTAAAGGAAACTTTAGAGCCTTCTAAAACTGAAACACAAAACTATTTTAACCTACATTAAATAAAATATAATTTTAGAGACAGTAATATTAACAAGATAATTGACATGGGACTTTGGAGAGTACGAGTACAGTGACTAAACTAAAAGTTTGTATTGAACAAATAAAATAATATAAAATATTAAATTTCTATCATAAAATAGGACAGTAATATTAGAGGCATATCTTAAAGTATAAATCCTAAACACTTAAATTTGTTAAAACAATTTTTTTCTAGGCAAGTATTATGGTACAGGACTGTAATATCAGATACTAGGGAGACTGAGGCAGGAGGATGACAATTCCAGCTAGCCTGGGCAGCTCAGTGACATTCAGTCCCAAAATAAAAATTAAAAAAGGCTGAGGATGTGGCTCAGTGGTAGAGCACCCTTAGGATCACTCTCCAGTGCTGGAAAAAAAAATAGTTTTTCTTCCAAACTTCTTTATTTATGTCAAGAATATATGCCACTAATATATCCATGTAAAATGATTTTAGATGGCCATGTGCAGATCATAAATTTATCAATCCTTTTTTCAGCTTTCTTCTTTCTGAATTTTTCTTCTTCCTTTGTTGAGACGGTCATAACCTCAGGTCACCATTAAAACCCTGACAACCATCCTGGAGTTCTGAGGTCAAGCTGTTAAAGCAGTTTTTCTAGCTACAGCATTTGCCTATTGGCAGACTCCCCAGGAAGCTATGCTGGCAGATTTTAAATTGCCCTTGGGCCTGTCATATAATTTATCTTCTAGAAGCCTAGATTAACAGCTGTTCTCTTTGCTTCCACATACTTTTCTTTTACTCTTTATTCCCCCTCCCCCATGTTTCTTATAGTTATGTAGAGAACCATGCAATCACCTTCAATAGCAAGGACTCTCATCACTGTGATAACCCAAGATGATCAATCTTCTAATTTGATTTACTAACCAAAGTGTGCTCCCCAACCGAATCACTCTTCTTTTCCTAAAATGCATCTACCCCCCTCAAAAAATTAAAATAATAATATTTATTATGGAATTCATTTAAATTTCCCTAGTTTTATGCAATATTTCAATGTAAAACTTATAGAACATAATTTGTGCCCTTTAACATAGCTATTTAATCACTTTTTGAATGTTATTGGGATATAATTACAATTTTTAATTTACTGTGTTTACTTCAAAAAGAGTAAATAATCTCAGTTTTTGAAAATATTTTCATAAGAAATATTATCTAGGGTTAGGCAACTAAATTTTTCATAGAAATGATAATAAATACATATCATTTGCTAATACATTAACTTGCATAAACATGGCACAATGTGTACTAAAATAGGAATCTTTGAATTAATTCCGTATGTTGAGAGCATTTGTAAACTACTCGTTTGAATATGAAAATGAAAGTGATTCATAAAAATCTGAAAATTCAGTGTAATTCCAATTCCATCTCATATTGTCCTGAACTTGAGATGCTAATTTTTTTGGGGGGTATTATTTTGTTTCTATGCTAGCAGCCCCCAGGCTTTTCTTTAGCAACTCAGGTGTGTGAAAGGAATCCTATAGCAGGTAAGGATGGCTGCTACTCATGCATCTTAACTATTTTTTTCATTGAATTACCATTATAGGATTTTTAATTCAGAATTAATAATTACATATGTTTATGGAGTATGATATGATGTTTCAGTGTTACATGTACATTATGGAATAATCCAATCTGAATTACTAATATAATCATCACCTCAAATACTTGTCTTTTTTTGTACTGAGACTATTCAAAATTCACTCACAGGCTATAACTTTGAAACATTTTATATATGGAATTTTTCCATTTAAAAGAGTTCATATTATTGTTCTTATATTTTAAACAAGCACAAACCAGAAAATCATGGAGATAGAGAAAAAATGTAGTATTCCTGAAATCTTGGACAGTAATTGGCAACTTGATGTCCATAACTCCTGAGTATTTTATTGTGTATTTCTTATTTTTAAAAGGATGTTTTCTTATATAATCACAGGAGGAATAGTTTAATAAGGACATTCTTACTGATACATGAAACTATAGTCTAATATTTAGATTCAATTCCATCTCCCTAATTGCCCCACTAATGTCTTTTATAGGGAATTCATTCATTTCACAATCCTCTCTTTAATCTCCATTCTGGAACATTTTTGTGACCTTTCTTTGACTTTCTGGGGCTTAATACTTTTGAAAATTATATCCTAGTTATTTAGAGAATGTTCCTAAATATAAATTTGTCTGATGTCCCCTTTTGATGAGATTCAGGCTACACCTCTTGACAAGAGTACTACAGGAGCCAGGCATGCAGTTCACTGCAAGCTCTCAAGTACCACACCATTTCCATCATTTCTGTTATTGGTGATGTTCCCTTAATCGTTTGAATAAGGTAGTGACTGATAGGGCTCTATCCTGTGGAGATACTATTGCTCCTCTGTAAATGCGTTTTAGATACAATTTGAAGATGCATAGTATTATTACTCAATTTTTAATTAATTAATTTAGTTTATTTGCTCAAATCTGTATTATAGGTGATCAGTGATCCCTGTTTGATTAGGACAGAGGGGTCTCTCAGCCCTCCCAACTTGAAGTGATAAAACTGGAAAAGGACCACATTTACATACATATACAGATATCTATATCAACCAATGTTTCCATTTAGGTTCTGTAAATATATAAAAATGAAATGAGTGGAATTTATGGCAAGTGTATGCTTTATATCTTAGAATTCTATATATTTTCCCACCTATTTTAAAGTAAACTTTAAAATTTTTATTTTTCAGTGGTTCTATACTATTTTGCCACTATTTTTTTAAAAAAGAATATAGATATAGTAGTTGTTTTAAACACCTTTTCTTCTAATTATATAATCCATGTGTCTGTATCAATTTTGATATTTATTTTATTAAAATCATGGGTTATATCACTTGTTTTTTTACATACCTGCCAGTTATAAACAAGATGTCAAGGAGTATGGATTTTCCTTATGGGAGCTGGATATTCCAACATGCTCTAAATATTCGTGAGTTTGGGGACATTATTAATATATTTGGAAATAGCTTAGTATTTTCATGTCTTGCTTTAATCTGTTAGGTTGGGCCAGCATATTATTTTGTCTATGACTTGTTTGTCCTCATATCTGAGACAAGGGTCATCAGAGGGCTGTAGTTAAAGTCTCAAGAAATCTGAGGTTTTCCACTCTGAGTTCTGTGAAAAGACAATAATATTGGTAATTGGTAAACTGGGAATTATTTTTCCTTTAATTCTTTCAGGTCATCATTATTATCCCATTATCTGAAAATAAGTTTACTTCAATTTCATTCTTAAATTATAATTTTGGGTGGGGTTGTAGCTCAGTAGAAGAGCCTAGCTTATGACTGGGTTTGATTGTCAGCATCACAGTTAAATAAATAAAATACAGATCCATCAACAGCTAAAAAAACTATTTTAAAAATATAATTTTAACGAATTATAAATTTATATTTTTTAAGAACATAAAGCTATTGTGTTACCTATTTAATACCCAACAAAAAGTAAATTATGATTATTCTTATATTTATGTAATTTATTCTCTTTATAATTTTTTTTATTGTTCTTTAGTTTTTATGGTAATGTATTTAGTCATGATTTTCATCAAAACTATCCTCTTTGGGTTTTCTGTTTTCAGAGGATTTGAAAAAGATTGAAATTTTCAGCCCTACCTCACCCCCAAATTCCAGGGATGGAAGAGAGGCTCAAGATTAAGTAGAGCATTAAAAGCCTATGATTTAGTCAGACATACCTTCTTAAAGCAGCTTCCATACAAACCCACAGGACTGGGTTCACTCTAAGAGAGAAGAGATTTGCACTCTTGCTATTCCAGTTTAACACTGTGCTGAAGGTTTAGCTAAGGTAATTAGGCAAGAAAATATATTAGGCAATTAGGCAAGACAGACTGGAAAGGAATAAGTAAAACTATTATTTTTATGGATGGCATATTTTATATGGATAATCCTAAGACAACAGCAGAAAAAAAGTGATATGAGACATACCCTGAAAATGAAAAAAATTGAAAGAAAAAAGAGAGAGAGACATAAATCAATGAAAAGGTGTCCCATTTTTATAGTTTGAAGACTTAATATTGTATAGATGGCATTTCTCCACAGTTTGTCAGATTCAACATACTATCTATTGAAATGTTTGAGACTGCAATTGTTAACAATATGATTTCAAAAATTTATGCAAAGAACAAAAATTGCCAAAATAACCTTGAATGAGAAAAATAAACTTGGAGAAAGATAATGGGCATGAGATTTTTCTGGAAGGTAATAAAGTGTTCTTGAATTACCTCGTAGTTATGGTTACACAAAGCTGTAAATGCAGCAACAACCATGCATCCTATACTCAAATGAATGTTATGAGTGTGTGAAATGAGTATCAATAAAGATGTCATTAAGAAAAAATAATACATTATTGAGATGAACAGAATGCACTGAAATTGTCTTTGTTTACATAGTATGATTTTGGGGTGATTCATCTAAGGTGCTGCATATTTTAATAGCATATTCCTTGTCATTGCTGGGTAATACTTCATGGAATGGAAGTAATAGATTCTTTTTTCTCTAGAGAAACAATTAAATTTTAATTAAACATTTGAATATAGGAGAAGACATTTTGGTGGTTCTCCAACCATGTGAGCTGATCTTTAAGACTATCTGGATACCTTGGTGGGAATACCACATCAGAGCTTCAAGCTCTTTGACTAGATTTTGGTAGCATTGGTAAACTAAAATTTAAGACATCTTCATCAAGTCTTTTCTTGAAGACTCATAGGATTGACTAAGAATAGATAGTCAATCAGAAAGGCATCAATAATAATACCTGCATGTATTTTTATCTATTGAAATCCATTCCAAGTTTACAATTAATATAAAAATGAGTCATCTAAATAGCAACAGATTAACAGTTCAGAAACACAGTCCAGAAGATAACGTATCATGTTTGTGATATTGTTCCTGGAACATCAAGAGTACAAATATTCACACAAAATGTACAGACAAAACTCTGAGCAAAAATATGTATGGTAATCTCATCAAGCAGAAGACCAGATGTGTTCTGATAGGAATGAATGTCACACACACACACAGACACACACACACACACACAGACAGACACACACACACACACACACATGTGCATATTGTATATGGTGCAAATATTATTACTGATGCCTTTCTTAGTCAATCATATAAGAGTCTTCAAGAAAAGATTTGATGAAGATGCCTTAAATTTTAGTTTACTATTGATATCAAAATCTAGTCAAAGAGCTTAAAGCTCTGATGTGGTATTCCCATCAAGGTATCCAGACAATCTTAATCACATATACACATACATATGTGTGTGTGTGTGTGTGTGTTTACTCTTCCCCTCACCCCCTTTTTATAAGGCATCTGGGTGAGTTTTACTTTGGAGCTATTATAAATAAAATAAAGCTATAAGTTTTTGTGAACAGAAATATCCATTTCTTGGGCATAAAAGTTCAGGAGGAAAATTACAGTGTTATTGGGTAACTACATGATAAATTGTTTAAGAAACTGCTTAGCTCCTATAGACACTACACTATTTTATATCTCCACTAACAATGCATGAATTATTCATTTTCTCCACATCATAGCCCTCATTGATGTTGACACTGTTTTTTATAATCCATTCTGATAAATGTGTCATGATATACTGGTATGATTTTAATTTACATTTTCCTATTGGGTAACAATGTACTTATTCACCATGGAATAAAATATTTGGTGAAATGTCTATTTGTATTTTTGTATATTTTCTAATTGTATTTTTTAAATATTAAATTTTCATAATTCTTTACATTTTCTAGATGCCAGACATTTGTAAGATATATTTTTTGTAAATATATTCTCCCATTTGATACCTTATTTTTTCTCCTCTTATCAGGGTATTGAACAGAAAAATAAATAATTTCAATGAAATCAAATTTGAAGCATTTTTTGTTTAGATATCATGTATTTATGTGAACTCTAAGTAAATTCTTTACCTAGCCCTCAGTTCAAATAATCTCCTAGATTCTTTTTCCTTAACATTTTGTAATTACACATTTTACATCTAACTCCAAATAAAATGTTTAAGTTGAAAGGTATGTAGTTTGTTTGCCTTGGTTTGCTTTTTAAAACCGTTGAATGGTCAAAAATAAATTTGTACATTTTTATGGATCTGTATTGAGATTCTTTATTCATGGACCTGTGTGTCTAACCTCTTCGAATATCACAGATTATTGATTACTATAATTATATAATACATCTTAAAATTAAATGGTAATATCTACAGAAATATTTTTTCCAAATGTATATTATATAATCAATCTCCTGTGCCATTTCATATAAATCTTATGAATAAATTTTAAGGGAACACACATCTTTACTATATAGAATTATTTCAATCTATAAACATTGTATGCCTCTGTATTTATTTAAATCTTTGTTATATTTTTTCTCAGTATTTTAGTTTTGGCATTGAAAAAGGCTCCATTCTTTCAGATGTACATATAAATATTTCATTTTTATACATTACAAATAATAAATATTACAATTTTAATTTTATTGTTCACATGTTCATTGTTACTTCATAGAGCAAGTAAATTGTAAGTTCTTTATGGGCTTGGTGAACTCATATATTAGACTTAAGAGGGTTTTTTTCTGAGAATCTTTAAATTTTCTCTATTGACAATTATGTTCTCTTCAAATAGGAAATATTTTTATTCACATGTTTTATTAATCTGTAGATCTTTTATTTATTTTTCTTCCTCATTGCACTAGACATGACTGACAGCACTAATAAGAATAGAGTGAGAGTGGTGGTTAGTAAACATATTAGTTTACTCCTACTCCGAGCTAGAAAGCATTGTTTGTTGTTTTGTTTTTTTACTATTAATAATGATATCCAAATGTTTTGTATGTGTAGTGTTTTTTTCAATTTGAGGATATCCCTCTATATATGCATTATCTGTCAGTTTTTATCATGAATGGATACTAAACTTTGTCAATATTTTTCCGTATCTCATGATATACTCATGTGCTTTCACTTTCTTAACTAATTAGTATTGCATATTACATTGATTGATTTTCAAATATGGAACTATCTTTAATAACTAGAGTTAACCCCATTTGTGTTATAACGTATAATGATTTTTATGTTTTTTCCATTTAATTTGGTAATATTTTGTTACTATTTGTGTCTAATAGTTTGTGTCTGTATTCACAAGGAATATTCTTCTACAGTAATCTATTTTTTTAATCTTCTTTGGCTTTGATGTCAGGTTAACACTGGTCTCGTGGAATTCATTTGGAGGGATTTCCCCATCTTAGATTGTGAAGATTTAGTATTCTTTTTTAAAAACTTTTGGTAAAATTCTCACACCAAAGTATCTGGGCCTGAAGATCTGTGGGAGTTTTAAAATTATAAGTTTAATTTTCTTATTAGTTATATAGCTATTCATGTCATCTAATAATGGAGAGTTGTGCTTCACAAAGAATTGGTTTTCTTTTCAACTTGAGTTAAATTTATGAGTGTAGATTTGATCAAAATATTGCCCTATTATTCTTTTGATGTCTGTAACATCTGTCATGGCACCATTAGGTGCATTTCTGATATAGTTTATTTGTGTCTTTCTCTTGTCAATCTTGCTAGATGTTTTTTAAATTTTATTGAACTTTGAAGGGGATCGATCATTGTTTTCATCCTCTGATTTTTCTCTACTATCTTTCTGTTTTAAGTTCATCAATTTCTGCTCTTTATTATCACCTTCCTTATGCTTCTGTTGGTTTTATTTTATTCTTTTTTAAACAAGGTCTTTAGATAGGAGCTTAGATTATGCATTTGAGAACTTTATGTAAGCCATTAGTACAGTAACATTTCCTTTCAGCATTATTTTAGATTTGTCCATCCAACTTCAACGTGTTGAATTTTCACTTTCATTCAATTTTATGTATTTTTTCTACTTCCTCATAACTTCCTTTTTAACCCATGCTCGTTGTTTAGTTGCCAGATATTTGTAGATTATCTTATTATTCTATTATTGGCTTCTACTTTGATTTTACTAATGTAAAACCCTGTTTATATGATTCAATTATTTTAAAAATTTTAAGCTTTTATTGTTAATTAATAACTGAGATCTATTCTTGGTAAATGTTCAATGGTCACCTAAAATGGTGTGTTCTGCTGTTGTTGGGAGAAGTGGTCTCTCAATGTGGATGAGATCCTGCTATTTGATGACTCTGTTGAGTTCTTCTCTGTGAAGTTCTATCAATCAGTGGGAGACAGACGCTATTGAGCGGATAATATTGAACATGACTGTGTATTTTTCAGATATTCCCTGCAGTTCTATGAGCTTGTGCTTACCGTGTTTGTCGGCTTTGTACAAACACATTTGAGATTGCTATGTTTCACCTTTATGTGAATTCCCTCTCAGCCTGTGTTAATGTTCTTTACTATGAAGTCTAATTTATCCTCTCAGTGTTCCCAAGTGGTTGTTTTCTGTAGTTTACAGAGTTGGTCTACTGTTAGGTTTACAGGACTTCACTCAGCTCGAATTAGTAGGTATAAAGTCAAAACATTTTCAAGCCGTTCCTTCATTATCATTTTTCAATCACTGCTCTCTTTCTTTATTTCCCCAATGTTCTAATGACATGAATGTTGGATCTTTATTATCCCATGGGTCTCTGAGTACCTGTTCATAATTGTTCAGTCTCCCTTCTCCTTTTTGATGTTACATACTTTCTATTATTCTATCTTCAATTTTGTATATTCTTTCCCCTGCCTCCTCAGATTCTGTTGGGTCTATTTATTGAGTTTTTCATTCCAGTTATTATATTATTCAGTTATCACATATACTCATTAGATTCTTTATAGGGTCCATACTTTGATATTTCCTTTTCTTTCCCAAGACCTTCTTTTTTTACTTATTTATTTATCTCAAGTTTTTATGTAATAGCTCATTATAGCATTTTCAAGATGGTTGCCTTAAAATGTTGTCCAACACTTCTAACATCACAGAGGAGGAATGTACCCAAAATGACCACCACTGACACCATGATAGTGGTGGACTCATTACTGGTGAGGGTGGTACAAGTCCTGATACTTTTCTAGGCTTCTTCTGATTTCACCCCCCAGCAGTAGGAGGAGAACTGTACTACTTTGCTAGGACTGACAAACTCAATTGCTTAATCAACAGAAATTTATTTTCTTACCTTTCTGGTGATTGAAAGTCTGAGATCAGTGCCAGCAGGGCTGGTGTCTCCTGAGGCCTCTCTCCTTGACTTGCAGGTGACTACATTCTCACTGTGTCCTTACATGGCCTTCTCTTTATAAGTGTGTCCTTGGTGTCTTTCCATTTTCTTATAAAGAAATCAATCATATTAGGGCTCTATCTTTGTGACTTCATTTAACTTCAATTATCTCTTTATAGACTTTATCTCCAAATATAGCTACATTACGGGTTGGGGTTTCAACTTATGAATTTGGGAAAGACAACCCAGTCCATAAGGAGATGCTTAGTATTGGCCATGGGAGGGGGAAGTCTAGGTTTCCTGCAGGTTCTCTACTCACATTGTGGAGTGATGACCCAGTTGCTGATATATTTCATCATGCAGTTGAAAGTTCCTGCTCCTACTTCTTCTTTGATATCCCAGCAGCCTGCTAAGGGTGAAAGGTTAGAATCCTCACCCAGTCTGTTCTATGTTGTTTGATTGGAATACAACAGTTATTGTCAAAGGTTTTCTGCCTTGGTAGACATCTTTCCTGGTCCTTTGACTAGTGAGAGCAGGGATTTTGTTCCTCTTATCTTGCCTTCAATTGATATTCTTATGTTGTCTGTGTGTCTGCTCTAATTCTGAGATATAGGAGGCAAAGAGAAAACCCAGTGAATTCACCACTGTCATTTCCTGTGTTCTGATGTGCTTAGTTGGTCTGTGTTGTCTCCACCTTTCATATTTTGTTTTTTTCTTTGTGTATAATCTCAGAGTTTTAGTTGTGGATAGTAAATTAAATATAAAATGAGGAACAATTTCCTCTCTATTTTTCTAGAAACGTAACCTTCCCTCAGTATTTAAGTATATTAAAACCAACTTTTTGTTCATTATATCTAATTTAATATTGTTATTAACAGAAAACCAGTATCTCATTACCATTTGGAATTCGTAAAAACTTTCAGAATATAAACATTTTTTAAGAAATTTATTTGTGATTGAGAAGATTGATTATTTACTAGCTGTCATATGTACAAATCTTTCTACATATAAATTAGAAAAATTTTGTTATCTGGTTTGTTGAAATTATCTATATTTTGGAAAAATTTTAAATTTGTCATTCCTTCTGGAAATTAAAATATACTTGCTTTAATAACTTTTTAAAATTTGCCTAGTAGAATGTTGTATGACAATATCCTGTTTAGATTCAGGTTGATTTTTTTATTATTGTAATTTTGTTCTTGAATTTTTCCTTACACATTTCAAACTTTCACTGTTAGGGTTTGTTTTAATATTTAGTTTTAGTTGTAGTTGGACACAATACCTTCATTTCACTTATTTATTTTTATGTGGTGCTGAGATTGAAACCAGGGTCTCCTGCCTGCAAGGTGAGCACTCTTCCGCTGACCCACAACCCAGACCCTCATTGTTAGGTTAAAAAAAAATCTTAGCTTTTATCTTGAGTTTTGAAACATTTTTCTTCTTATTGTTCTATAGTATATAATACTATTTTCCCCATTAGTATTTTATTTGAATTTATAGGTTTTTTATAGCAATATTTTTTTTTACAAATTTTTCTCAGTTAGTGTTCACTACATATTTAGTCATTTATTTCTGGCTATCTGCATCATTTAGTTTTATTCTATCTCTTGAACTTTTAATTTTATTTGTTTTTGTACATTTTTTTAGATTAATTTAGGTTACATTTAAACTGAATTGCACCATGATTTTCATGTTTTCTATTTCTTAAAAAGTATCTTTATATTTCTCATTTCTGGCCTTCCATTCATGTCATGATATATTTTTCTTTTGATAGATAGTGGAGCAATGGTCCAGTCCACTTCACCTATTGAATACAGATAGCTCTGAGGCTTATTTTCAAAAAGGTTATGTTTTCCTTTTCCTTTTCTCCCTCTCTCTATCCCTAACGTGGAGGCAGGGAACAAGATCACCTTGAGTTATCTCTAACCATAAGGAAACAGATGTCTGCCAGAGGATATAAGAAGTGAATATCTCCTAAATTGACAAGTGAATCCTAACCACCGGGGTACCCTGGGACCCCCCACCACCACCACCAGAGCACACCTAAAATGCAACCCTTGAAGAGTTCCTTAAAACCCCCCAGTTCCTCTTGATGGGCAGAATCACAGCCTCTAGGACAGGAGTCCCTTATGTTTTTCCTTTCCTAGCAAAGCAATAACATTTCTTTTTCCTTTTTCTCAAGATCATGTCTTCATTATTAAATTGGCATTAATTGGCACTGGGGATAAGGACTGAACCTTTGGTTCCAATAGTTTTTCTTTCACTTTTTAATGATTAAATTCTAACACTGTATATTATTCTTAAAGTGACTGAAGTTTTTAAGTATATCTATCATTATTACAAAAAAGACAATGGCCTTGGTACACTTAAACTACTCATTAAAATAGTAGTTCCCATATTCTATGTTTGAGCCCATGATTTTCTTGCTAGCTCTTAAACCTAAAATAATTTTGCATAATCTCAATTTTTATGGGAAGTATTAATTTATATTCTTAACTGATTTATTTTTCAGACTTATTTATGAAAGCCCAAACACCATTTTAATCTGAAGCTTAGCTTGGGTCCTTTGTCACACATGGAACTAAATGCATCTTGTTCCACTTGAACAGTGGATATCTGGCCTCTGTTGGATTTAGTCCTAGAATGCAGTAAAGCTGAAAATGGTATAAAACAGACTACTACCCACCTCTTCAAAGATGTATTCTGACTTATTCTCTGGTTTGGTTTCTTGTTTGTATCTCTTCTTTCAGAATTTGGCTTTGTGTTATCATCATCTTTGCAATTTTATTCTTTTCTGTCATTGACCTGTGATTAATGAGGTTCTTTCTGAAAGTACAATGCAATCTAAGGAAAACTGAAGATTTTTGTTCTTACTATGCCAACTTTTTCATTTAACCAATGCTTCTTCATCTATTTGTTAAAATTCAGTAGATTTGAATGAGTCTAGGATTCCAATAAGATCTCAGGTGGTACCTATGCTATTGGTTCATGGTCCTCACTAACAACTATAAATGCATCCATACCTTTTTTTCACAGTTATGAGATTGGGAGTCACAATATTCTACTTACTTTATCCAAGTTTGACCCAGAATTCACTATAAAGTTCTCTTTCTCTGGAACTACTCAAGGTTTTCAGTCTCTTTAGGAATGTTGAATGGGTTTCTGTTTATCCAAAACAAATTTTGATAAAATTGATGTCGAGTGTATTTTCATTTCTGTTCTTTGCAATTCAAACCAAATCAACTTTACTGTATGACAAAATGTCATACTATTTTTAACTGTCTTCATAATTTATCTCAGATAATCAATTGGAAATTGGAGGTTGGAATAAAAGACTGCCCTAGTTTGTGGCCCAGACATATTATCTAACAAATCAGTTCTATTTCTCAGAGGTTTACTTTACAAAAGTAGCTTTAGTATCAATGAAGCCTTATTTGAGGCTAAAAGTATATTTCTGTCTACTTAATTCCTATTATTTAAAAAAATTACACGTAAAAATAACTAACTCTAAAATTAGCGGAATTTTGAATAATTTGTATGTTCTAACTTTCAATAATAATGATTTTTGATGTTTTAATTCACATACAATCATGAAAATTATTTGTTTTAAAACAAAAGCCACCCTCACTGTCTTATGAATACCAAATAAGAGGATTTTCAGTTTGGGTCACTTACCTGATATCATAGACATTATTTAATTAATAATCTTTGCATTTGTCTTAATTTTGCATGTGGGTGGGGAGATAATAAATATAATGTTGTTATTAGAACAAGTATATTTTAATTATCAGAAGGAATGGTAAACATATTGGAAACAAGAAAGTTGCAATTGCTTACTTTTTGTGCAGATTGCATCCTGGAAACAAAAATGCCTTCAATTTTTTCACTAAATGATAAGCTTACATCATGAGTTTATAACCAAAAAATACATATTTACTTAATTCCTGAGACAACAATTTTTAGTGCACTCTATTTTCCTACTAGGAAAAGTCAGATTTTTCCTGAGGAATGATATTTTACATAACCAGATGGCCTTGAAGAAGTCCACCAATGTCATTTGGAGACAAAAGCAACTCTTCCTTCAGCATTAGTCATACAGTGACATTGAAGATACTTTGGCTTATATAAACATATTCATCCTATTCATTAAAGTAAAATTCCATTCCCTCTTACTCTCACTTCCATATGTCTCTGCTCCACTACCAAGTCAGTGATGCAGCACAAGAATCTTGCCCCAAACACACATTTGCTTTTTTTGGATTCTTTCTTGCACTATGGCATAGAACAGCTGGTCAAGTGTAGCTACCTTCTGTGGCTGTAATTCTCTCTTGGGAATATTGTCTCCTATTTTTATGCAAAAGAATATTTTTCTTTAGACATCTAAAATAACTTGGTGTTATAAATTGTTGCTATAAAATAATTGGAGAGATTGTAAGAATTAGTAAAACATAGCTAGGAGAGACTGGAATAGATAATTTCATAACAGCATTGAATATGAGCTTGCCTTCTGTTCAGAATTTATATTTGTCAGCTGCCATTTTTTGAAATACCAAGTTAAAAATGCCAACTTGTACTTTTTCCAATAATTAGGATTATTTAGCTACAAATACTATAATACTTGTTTCATTCAGACATAATGCATTAGAAGTTTAATTTGTGCACAAGGAAAATATATTGATAGATTAGAGGTGAGGAATAAAAGACAAAAAAAGATGTCATATATAAATGGATGGTTATATTAAAACATCAACTAGAGTTTATTTTAGAATTTTTATAATGGGCCATTTTGTATATCTCTTAGCCATATAATATTGCTAGTTGAATACTTCTGTTACTGGTAATTTAAAATTTGTTATGCATCAACCAAATCAACATTTTTACTACTAATTTAGAAGCTTATTAAAAGAAACTTGCTTTTCCTTTGTGAAAATAAAATATATATTATTGTGATTTTTTTCCCCAAAAGTCAGTTATAAAATTAACATTTTACAAAATGTTAAATAAAGTCAAGTAATATCAGCTCTAAATCAATTTAAATTTCAAGTACATTTGTATTTTCTTTTCAAAGCTTTGATATTTCAAAATATGTGCTATTTTAGTATTCTATTTACCATTCACAGGGCAACAACAGATAATTTCTATAGTCTACATAAAATAGGCCAACTAAAATGATGGCTACCAGACTTTTAAACTAGAATATACTTAAAAATGCCTGGGGATTTGTCTTTCCATCATACTTTTGAAACCTGGTCTGCTTCAAAAAGAGATGCATAATCTATTGCTACACTTGGCACAGCTTGTTAAACATAATTTAATGAAAGCCAAGGGAAAGAGTTAGATAGTGAAAGACCACAAAAGCCAAAATTCTGTAAAACTCTGTGTGATGCCCCAGGAATAAATCGAGTGTGGGAAACTATGCTGAAGCACCCTGAGGGAAAAGTTTCTGTTGATTTATGACCATACAGGAAACACATAAAATAACTGAAACATCGTTATAGGACACAGATAAATAAAAGCAGAAATTGTTGCACACTGATATTTCTTAGGAAGAATCATGATTACAGCACTGAGAACAATCCAACATGTTGAACTATAAAAAATTAAAGTTAAATCAGAAAGCATCAGAGAAGGAAGCACCCTAAACTCATTCCTTTTGTTGGAACATATGGATTTAGGTAACTTCTCTGAAAATTCTTGAATAAGAGAGTTCTAAAGTGTGTTTCTGAATAAAACCCATTTATAACATCAACAAACTTTGCATAGAAGTTTTGCAGGGGTGTTTACTTCATGAAAAACTTCTTCACCCAGGTGCAAGATATAAAGTCAGAAATGAAGAAATCAAATCCTAATTTCTTTACTCCCTTTCCATGTAGAGTTGTTCACTTGTTTATTTGTTTTTGGTTTTTGCGGTGCTGGGAATAGAACCCAGAACTCATGCATTCTAGATAAGTGCTCTACCACTGAGCCACATCCTCATCATCCGTATAGTTATTTTTAAGGAAGGAAAGTTGAAAAATTATTTGACAATCTAAAAAGACAAAAGGAGGGCATTAAGGGTGGCAGTTTTCTGCTTTGGAAGTTGAAATGTAGAATTAAACCACAAGAAGGGGGTTATAATGCCCCCTTAAATAATTGATCTCAGCAAAATAAGACAGAATAGATTTCTGATAGTATATTATTACTTTTTGAAAACAGTTGATAGATTTTTTTCTACTTTAATAAACATTTTAGTCATCTTTTTAGTAAATAAAGATTACTTCACTAACTTCTACAGCTCTGCTGTCCAACATGGCTGCCACAAGCCATAGGTGGTTTTTAAGAACTTTAACTGTAAGCTTGTTTGAATTGATAAGCACCATAAGTGAAAAATATATACTTTATTCAAAAGGAAAAATATCTAACATTATATAGTGATTGCATAGTGAAAGAATAATATTTTAACATATTATTTTAAACAAATACATTGTTAAAATTAATGTCCCAATGTTCCACATGTGTTTGAAAAGTATTCTTATTCTCCAAATGTTATATGCCATAGTCTATATATGTTCATCATCATTAAACTTGTTAATGGTACTGCTTGAGTCAACTATATCTTTCTAGATTATAGTGATTTTTTGATAAATAAAGATAAGTACATAAAAATAAAATAAAATTAATGTCACTGATTCTATTTACTTTCATAAAGTAGTAACAGTAAGCTTAAAATTATACATGGCTGACATTTATGGCTTAGGTTAAATTTATATTGGTTAATGCTGTCATTCTTATCCAGAGACCTGGAAGGATAAGCCACATACAAACATGGCATATATATTCCAATTTTTTCCTGATAAAGTTCAATTCCTTTTCTTAACCTTTCTACATAATCATAGATCTGTGCATTCACTTCCTATGGGAAGAGCCAATTTCTTTACTTTAAACCAATTAAAATGTTAAAAGATGATTACTTAGTACTTTCTCAGTGTGAGTAAATTGTTATTAAAATGTTGAGACTGTAGAGGATTAAAGAAAACAGACAGTGAGCACATGGAGTATGTTTTAGAGGGGGAGACATAAATTTGGCAGCACTAGTTTAAAAAATCAACATAATTTGGTGCTATGGAGAAATAAGGGATCTAGTGTCTAGATATGAGGAGACCCTAACCTAATCAATGTGTCTCTTCTGATACCACGTACAATGCTGTGAGTATAAAAGACACCGCTTTTATTAAAAGAAGGAAGTAAAGAAATTATTTTGAAGATTATCAGAAAATTTTTGGTCAATTTCTTTAATTTCTAATTTAACATGTTTCATTGTTTAATCTTTTAGAATTTTAAAAAGCATGAGAAAAAATGTGTATGTTAATCAGTTTGAGAATTATAATGATTTTTTAAAAAATAGTACATTATGCTTATCTAGGAAAGGTCTCCAGAAAGGATGTGATTTGAAAGGGAACAAAATAATCTTTTGTAAAAAATTTTTTGACTAAGCATTTCATCTTTAAAATAGATGTTCGATTAATATAAAATGAATAATTAATGCATAAGGCATATGCCTATACAAATATCTCATTTATCACATCAAAAACAATATGCAGCCAGGCCTAGCGGCACACATCTGTAATCCTAGCAGCTTCGGAGGCTGAGGCAGGAGGATCAGGATTTCAAAGCCAGCCTCAGCAATGGTGAGGCGCTAAGTAACTCAATGAGACCCTGTCTCTAAATAAAATACAAAATAGGACTGGGGATGTGGCTCAGTGGTTGAGGGAACCTGAGTTCAATTCCTGGATCCACAAAACAATAATAATAATATGCATTATTTATGGAATCATACAGAATATATATATATATATAAATCTATACATTTGATAAAAACTGAGGTTCAGTAAGATTATGAATTTACCTGTGATTATAAAAATTTTACTGTGTCAAATTTACTGTAACTAATTTTAAAGGCTAAAAACATGAGTAAAAAAATTGGCTTTTGATCATGTTAATGTGTTTGTTAATATGCTGAAAGAACAATGAAAATAAGTAATATTATATGTTTTAAGGTAATTGCATATAATCACAGACTAAGAGAATCTGACTTTGCCTATGTGTAGTAGCCATGCAATCTAGAAAAACAAACAATATTATTATATTTCCTTGTAGATTGTACACCTTCATTATGCCCTTTGTGGGGAAAAAAACCATTTTTTTCCAGTGAAAAATCAAAGACACATTGTCTAAGTTACTATTTAACAGATACAATTTCTAGGATTGATAAAAATGAGTTAATATACCACATTCATTTTAATTTTGGAAATCACATTGAATTATACATTGCTAATAAGGTATAGCACATTGGGAAGCTTATGTATTATAATTTAATATCAATACATTAGAATTTATGGGTATTAACCTTGTTTCAAATGTCATCTATTAGTCTATCGTTTCACATATTATGACAGTAATGTGTTTCTTATCCCCTCAGATTTTGTAAAGAATCTTGTCTGTATTTATTTTATTTTAGGTGTGTTTTAAAAATATATTTTTATAATTGCTTATTTTTTCATATGAAACTATAATATGGATGAGCTGGTAATCTGTCCATTAATAATAGATCCATGTCTTAATGCATATCACTATAGTATAGACAATTGGCTTTAAGTATATATTAAATACATTAATTAATGAAACCAACTTAAAAATACTCATCATTTACTTCAGAGGAAGCATTATTCTAGGTATTTAATATAAAATTTTAAAAAATAAAACAAGGTGTAAAAGCTTAATGATGCCAAATGGCCTATGTAGTCAGTAACTATAAAATAATAGTAAATATGAATATATATATAAATACATATATATATACCCATATATGTATGTGTGTGTGTTTGTGTGTATTTAATCTTCTAGGGAAACAAAAGGCTAAATATTCTCTTGTGTAATGAACTGATTCATCCTCTTTCGTCTAGACAGGTAGTCTATGATTATATTGAGCTGGGTAATACCAAATCACTTTTGTAGCTTACTGTTGGAGGGAATACTTCTGGGTTTGTGAACTAGAATTTGATTTTTTGCTGAAATAATATTTCTCTGGGTGTGCTTCTCAAAATTTTATGGCACACAACAGAAATAATCTTTAAAAAGTCACATCAAAGCAATCAAAATTTATTTGAAGGAAATTGGCTCCTAATTAATTTTTTGAGCTCTGTTTTTCAGACACTTAAAATAAATCACTTCATTTGTCTTAGAAGAGTGAGATGACTTAGTATTTATTAGGAAATAAAAAGAATAAATTTATAAGTCACAGAGTTGGGTTATTATTAAATTTACTAATTTGAAGAAAAGTAAGAAGATTGATATCAAAAGTTTAGAGTTGTAAAAGCCAAGAAATGGAAATGTAAAAATCAAGAAAAGACAAAGTATTATTTCTCCATGGAAATATTTTTTTCAAGTTTCTTATTTTCTTAATTTTTATTAAAGTACTCTTTTCTAGTTTGTTTCCTGTTCCATTGTGAATTATTTATTCAATAAATTCATAATGAATACATCAAAATAATGAACATAAATGCTTTTAACGTGAAATACACTCAGTAAAATATTACATCACTTAATAGGCAAATATATGTTGCAAGTGCATGTACCCTCCTTACAGAAACCAAGACACTGAATTTCAGACAGGTTTAATAACTTGTTTCTGATCACATAATAGTGTAGAAATGAGACTATAAAAAGCTTTTAATATTAAATATCACAAGGGATTATATTGTTTTAGGACTTGAACTAGAAGGTCTATCAATGTGTCTTTATTCATTTGTTCGTCTTTTTTGTTCATCTTCACCAGATCCCCAATGTTTCAAATATTGGATAGCAATATAGAAAAGGTGAAATAGGTGTTTCTTGAATAAATACACAGAAACGAGAGAGAGAGAGAGAGAGAGAGAGAGAGAGAGAGAGAGAGAGAGAGGGAGAGAGAAAAAAAGAAGAAGAAGAAGGAGGAGGAGGAGCAGGAGGAGGAGGAGGGAGGAGGAGGAAGAGGAGGAGGAAGAGAAGGAGGAGGAGGAGGAGGAGAAGGAGAAAGAGGAGGAGGAGGAGGAGGAGGAGGAAGAGAGATATGGAATTTGGTTCTGACCCAGAATCTCAGTATGATTTCTCATGCTATGCCTTAGGTACCTAGTCATTTTGAAAATATTTACCTTAAAGTTTCGTTCTATCATTAAAAATTGTTTCCCATGCTAGGAAGATATAGTCCTAACATTTAATTGTGACATACACACCTCACTTTGTAATCTAGTTCTATCCATCTCATTCCTTCCAATTCATATTAGTAGTCTCAGTAAATTTGAGATTCTGATCTCTTATAAATATTATTATTACAAAATAATGACACACATTTATATCCACTTGATGGCTTTTAGACTTAATTATTATTTTCTGTCTTTTTCTGCCCCAAAATTTCTGCTCAGCTTCAATATTCAGTTAGATTGTTACCCTTGGGTTGCTTCATAATAGTATGCTTAATACTCAGGTGTTTGTGCAGAGGCCTTTAGATATCTGTCCATACTTCTATTTTTTAATCAATTTCACATTGTATTACCATAATTGTTTTTATATCTACTAGATGAAAAATCCAAAATGTTTAGGTTTTTTTCTTCTTTAAAATGTTATAGCTCTGTCTGATATATAAATGAGGTTCAATATATTTTTGTCAATGATATGAAAAGATTATCTCTAGGATTTCAGATATTATCTCTAGGATGAAATATAAAAGCCTTGCTTTTTTATCAAAAATCATGGTGTACAGTGATATTAAAACTCTCCCTAAAAACAGGCATTTTTTTCAGAAAAGAAAACTGTTATTGTGACGAAAATTAAACCATACTAACAATATCATTCAACAAAGCCTATGATTGCAATGTTATCTAACTTTCCAACATTATTTTTTATAGATTTTTCATATATTCATGATATATATGCTATTCATATAAATATTGCTGTGTTCTCTATTGATTCATCAATTTATTGATAAAGGAGCAATGTGTTTGGCAGGGAATATAAGCTACATCACATGCTGTGTAGTTCTGTGGGAGAAGGCTTTGAATTTGGAAGATGCAATAAAGTCCTCTGTGGCTGCAGTGGCATGAGGAAAAGGATTGTAAAGGAAAAGAGGGTGGAGAGGCCCGCAGGGCTACTTGGGAAGACTTTTATGAGTTGCATAAATGATTCCCTTTTGTATCCTGACAATAATAAGATGGTAAAATATTGTAAATATGTTCATGGTAGTCTTTTTGTAAAATATATGTGTTTAGATAATAGCAACCAATGGAAGTACACTAATATACTGAGGACAGTTAGGAAAGTGTTGCAGAGATCCAAGAAAACAATGATGGTGGTTTTGATTAGTAGTGTGGCTCTGAGGGTGGTGGTAAAATTGACAGAGCTTGCTAACATATTTTATGCAAGGCATATATAAAAAAATTAGTTTAAGAATAATGTGGTTAATTTGGAATGAAATATATTTAAACTAAGTTGACTTTACATAACATTTACATCAATTGGGTATTACAGCAGCAAATATAATTTTTCCAAATTGCACATACATAGATTTTATATATGTGGACTAAAAGCATATAGATAGAGAGATAGATATAGCCATCTGGAGATATAGATAATAGATAAAGATGTAGATATAGATATATCCAGGTGGCTAAAATGCTCAGAGATGACCACATCTCCTTGTATTTTACTGGCACTTTTCTATGGCATACTTCCAATGAATTGTCTCTGGGGAAAGTATCTCTAGCACAATCAGTAAAAGATTGGTTTAAGAACCTAGAGCAACTAATCTGCACCATATTCATGTAACACTCAACGTTTGTTATTAATTATTTTATATATTTTATATATGATAGCAGAATGCATTACAATTCATGTTACACATACAGAGCACAATTTTTCTTATTTGGTTTTATGCAAAGTATATTCACACCAATTCCTGTCTTCATACATGTACTTTGTATAATGATGTCCATCACATTTCACCACCATTTCTAACCCCCTGCCCAATCCCTTACCCTGTCACTCATCTGTTCTATCTAAAGTTTGTCTATTCCTCCCATGCTCCTTCTCCCTACACCACTATAAATAAGCCTCCTTATATCAGAGAAAATATTTGGCATTTGTTTTTTTTGAGATTTGCTAACTTCACTTAGCTTTATCTTCTCCAGCTACATTTATTTATTCTCTTTTATTGCTGAGTAATATTCTAGTATGTATATATAACACTTTTTTAACCCATTCATCTACTGAAGGGCATCTAGGTTGGTTCCACAGTTTAGCTATTATAAATTGTACTGCTATAAACATTGATGTGGCTGTATCCCTGGAGTATGTTGTTTTTAAGTCCTTTGGGTATAGACCAAGGAGAGGGATAGCTGGGTCAAATGGTGGTCACATTCCCAGTTTTCCTAGGAATATCCATACTGCTTTCCATATTGGCTACACCAATTTCCAGTCCCACCAGCAATGTATTAGTAACACTCAGGTTTTAAAGGCTGTCCCTGCACTCCCATCCAGTTACACCACTGTGTCCAGCTCATAAGCAAGTCTGATTCTCATGTTCATCCTGTGAAACAGTCTGCATCACCACTGTGATTCCCCTTAAACATTTTTTTTTTTGGATTAGGTAACTGTTCAACCCTCAGTGATTACAAACAGCCAGAAAGTTATTGAAATATGGGTACCATAAATAAGAATATTGGCTCTTTCTCCATGAGCTTGATTACTTTGAACTGTAACATGCTACAGAAGAAAATCTAACCTCTACAGTGTCTAACCATCACACAAAAATCTTGTTTATCCTAGTGTCCCTTCAATCCTCTCAAGTAGCCCTCTTTACACCATCTACAATTCTCCTAGGAAAGAGAAATAAATGAAAGCTCTCCAGATGCTCCAGGTCCTTCAACTGAAGAGTGCACCTGCTTTCCAGAATCTCTGTGCTGCTGTTGTGAGTTCTCAGTAGTGACTTTTATTTTATGAAGAAGAAGAGGTTAGAGTTACTTTGCAGCTTCATTGTGGTTGAAGTATCTCATGCAGATTTCTAATACCTTTGTGCCTTTACACAATTAACATTTTGTTTGTTTTTTTCTGTTATAGATATAATCTAAGATTAGTCAAAATTGACATTATGGATTAAAGCATTATTTCAAAAATAAAAATCACAAGTTCCTGATGATGCTATAAATGTTAACTCCAGTCCTATGAACCATGGCAAATGTTTAATAGATTTTCAATTTACTGTTGTCTCTTAGTTTGCATTGTGAAAGTGTACATATTTGTGGTAGTACATCTATTGCTTAAGAGATCTTATGGTAGATTAAGCAGATTAGCCCTAAAGCATATGTCAGGGTGCTGTCATTACTATTACTTGACATTTTTACTCAGAACATCATTTCAGATTCTAAAATATTTTTAATTGATTGCATTTGATTTTAGTGGACCTGAAATAGTAATTATAACCATGTTCTATGGTTTTAAATGGGCAAATTTTTCTGTTATTAACTTTCACACTTTATTATACAAATACTTTAAATTGCTATCTCCCACATTACATGAATATAACTCCAGTTTTTTTAATTAAAATACAGATATATTGTAACTGATTCTCTTGTCAGCACTTTCTTAAGAAATCATTTTGGTTAATTCTTATATTGATTTGTGTTTACAAACATATAACAAATTATTCACCATGAAAAAAACAGAAGGTACCTATGAAATTGGGAATCCAAGGTGGTAGAGGGAAGACTTGTGTCTCCACCCTGAGTTTCTATGATATTTTGTTATGTATTCTGTTCACATCTATTTTATTATTAAAACTTTTACTTCTTTCATATTACTCAGGAGTTAGCTAATTTGACTTATGTGATCACACTTATATTTGACTTCGGAAAATTACTTCTTTGATACTTTGATTAATGCATCTATGTTCCCCCAACTTGATCTCTCTTCTTCTATTGAATTTTTATGTATGAGATAAAAACACTAGAAAAAAGCCTTTGTGTTTTCTGTGGCATAAGGGCCAAGGTTTCTATTAAGATACATTCAATCCTTTCTCAGTTGGAGTGACTAATGTGCACTGAAGGAAAGGTAACTTATAGCAAAGATTTCTCAGATTGTCCTGAATATGATCTGGGAATTCTGATATTGAATAAAGCTGAGCATATGACTACCTTATGACAGTCATTCCAATTGTAGGAATTTAGGGGGACCTAAATGTGTTCATATCTTCATTAAAACTACACAAAGCATTCACTCATAATAGAGAAATATACACAAAATGTGATGGAGTCACTCAATGGGATATTATTCATCTAAGAATATGAGCAAACTGCTGCTACAAAGAGCATATAGAAAATCTCAGACACAGAATGGTGAACAAAAATTACAGACCTAAATAAATGCAAGCTTCATTACTTCACTTGTAGAAAGCTTAAAGATATACAAAGCCCACCTTTAATGACAGAAGTGAAGAAGTAAGTATCTTAAGAGGTAGAAATTATATGTGAGAAGAGTTTAAGGAGTGCAATAAATGGTATTTATTAAGTAGATGCTTGATACACTGGTGTGTTCAGTTAGGAAAATTCACTGTGGTATGTGTCTATGATTTGAGTCCATTTCTTTTTAGGTATCACTTCAACAAAGAGATAATTTCTTTCTCTCACAAAAGGAAAAATAATTAACAAAACAAAAGGTAAAAATTGTCATAATATCAGACTTTAACACCTGCAGTCTTTCACAAGACATGCTGAACAATTAAAGATGTGATGAGCAATACTATTATTGATCTGACCCAATTTTGCCTAAATTATCACCATCATTAATATATATGTACTAAGGACTATAACTAATATATTATATATGTATATATACAAATGTATTATAAACATGTATTTTATATATATATATATGGAGAGAGAGAGAGAGATATTGATTATGGAATTTTTATTATGAGAAATTGATTATGGAAGCTAATCCCACAACCTGCCACCTGCAAACCAGACACCCAGAGAGGCTGGTAGTATTCAGTTCCAGTCCATTTCTAAATCTCCAAGAATCAGGTCCAGGGATGACGTGAATGCTAGTCAGAGAGCACAAGAAGGCCAACTAAAATAGTAAATGAGAGCATATTTACCATTTTCTCACAATTTGCTCAATTCAAGTCTTCAGTGGATTGGATGATGTCCACCTACACTGGGGAAGAGAATGTGCTTTACTCAGTATACATATTCAAATACTAACCTCAACAGATGAACCTGTAAATAATATTTAACCAAATTATCACCTTGGAATCATATGAACTACTCAGTTGGCACATAAAATCAAACAGTATATATATACATATATATATATGTGTGTGTGTATATATACACACACACACATACATACTTATACACACATACACACACACACATACACACATATACACTTTATTAAACAATAGCAGACATTGCATGTTTTTTCCAGAATGATTGTAACCTTTGATAAAGGTGACCAAATATTGAGTCACATAGTAAGCCTCAAAAATTATAAATGGATAAAAACTTTTAGGAAATAGTTACCAAAAAAAGGTCAACTAATTAGAATTAAAATTCAGTAACCAAAAAAGCAGACAAAAATATTCAGATGTTAGTAACTAATTGGTTGACATTTAAATAAATCATGACTCAAGGAAGAAGTAACAATGGAATTCAAATATATTCCAAACCATATGATAACAAGAAAATAAAAACCTGAAATATAATTTGATTTTTGGTGAAATCAAAACAGACATGAAAAAATAATAAGCTAAGATGTCATCCCTTACTCTGATAACATCTTGGCTTTTGTGCTCATTTTTCAAAAACAGTAGTAGGTAAAACTGCTTGTGCTTTGGCAAGAATCAAAGCAGTGTTACCAAACTATGAGAGCAGTCATTATCCTCTTTATCAGCATGAGCTTCTGGTTAAAAATGAACAAAAAAGCAATTTTTATTGAAGAATGTATTTGTTTCATCTGTGATGTATTATTTAGTTTCATTAAAGATTAGCATTTAAAGTATACTTTTTAATACCTTGTGTAATGAATGGAAATATTCACATAGTATCTCTGAAATAAGGTGGCTGTCTCAAGAAAAAAAGAGCTGTGTAACTAGTTGTTTGACAGTTGAACTAGTTGCTTTCTTTCTTTCCTATTTTTATTTGTGAAAGAACATTATTATTATCTGAAAGAAAGAAACAAGGAAGACTAACACTTTGAGGGAAGTTATCGATAATATTGCCAATGATGAAATTTGAGCGTCCAAAAGAAAACATAATTTTGTAAAACTTGTATCCTCTACCACGTTTGACACTTTTCCAATATTAAAGACTTTTCTAGTAAGATTCTTGATAATATGAGTGAATGTCCATTTTAATATCATGTAATGAAATGTGTCAAAATTCATAAAATCTGCATAATCAAATCAATATCTTTGGAAAAACGACTCATATTGGTATAAAACCAGGCATGGGTAAAAGATTAATACAAATTTCAAGACTGGCCAATACACTTTAATGTAAGAAAGAATTCAAAAAATAGATTAAGTTTCCTAGATATAATTCAACTTCATAAAATATCAACTTTTTATATAGTATCAATTAAAACTACAGACAATTAAGTAAAAAGGCCAATAGAACTATCCTCCCTTTTCTAGAACAGTTTCTCTCTCTTTAAGTCAGAATATCTTCACATACTCTACCTTAAATCATGTATTACAAGCAGTTGAGAACAGAAGTAGATATTTCTTCCTTTAGAACAGAAATTAAAAATAATAAAATTCTCAAATTTTTCTCACTAAACCATTATTTTTACTATTTTTTTTATTATAATGAAATATTTATAAATCTATCGTTTTTATTGTTGTTGTTTTTCTTTATTTTTCTGTGTTGGTACTGGAAATTGAACCTACAGGCACATTATCACCGAACTACATCTCCAGTCCTATTAAATTTTCTTTTTTTTTTTTAATTTTGAGACAAGGTTTAATTAAGTTGCTGAGGGTCTCACTGAGTTGCTGAGGCTGGCCTTGATCTTAGATTCCTTCTTCCTCAGACATCAACATTGTTGGAAATACTAGCTTGTGCCACCATGTCAGGCCATCTTTATTATTCTTAAGTGTACAATTTAGTATAATTCAAAATATTCATAATGTTGTACAATCATCATCACCATCCATCTGCATAACATTTTTTATCTTGTAAAATTGAAACTCTATACTCATTAAAAAATTCATTCTTCTTTGTTCCCTCATGTCAGTCCCTGTCAACTGTCATTCTACTTTCTATCTCTTTAATTTTTATCTATTTTATCTAATCTAAGAATTTCATATAAATGAAATCACATGTTATTTTTGACTGGCTTAATTTACTTTGCATAATGTATTCAAAATTTATCCATGTTATCATATATATCAGAATTTTCTTCCTTTCTTGTGCTAAATAATATTCCATTGTATATCTATACCACATTTTGCTTATCCATTAAACTTACCAGTGTATCCATGAGTACCTTCCACATCTTAACTACTGTGAATAGTGTTGTTATCGACATGAGTGTTGTTATGGTTTCCATTTGGGATGTCTCTCCTAAAAGTTCCTGTTCACATGAGAATGACCAGAGATAAAACGATTAGAATATGACAGCTATAAAATAACTGGTGTATTAATGCAATTAATGGATTAATAATTTCAAAGTACTACTATGTTGGTGGTAATTGTACACAGATTATGGCTAGAGGGTGTGCCTTCCTGGGGTGTGCCATGGGGGATGATATACCTTGTTCCTAGCTCCTACTGGTCTCTCCATTTCCTGGCTGCCATAAACTGAGCAAAATTGCTCCACCATACCCTTCCACCATAATGCTCTGCCTTGCTTTGGACCCAAAACAATGAAATTAGTCGACCGTGAACTGAGACTTCTGAAACCATGAACCAAAATTAATTTTTCCTCCTCTAAATTGCATTTTTCTCACCACTACAAAATGGCAACTAACACAAATGTAATAAATATCTCTTAGAAATCCTACTTACTGTAGTATATAGCCAGAAGTGAAATTTCTGAATGACATGATAATTCTGTTAAATATTTTTATGAGCTGTAGTAGTGTTTTCTATAGTTACCATACCATTTTATAGTGCCACAGACCGTGCACTGTGTGTCAATTTCTCTGCACTCTAGCCAACACTTGTCATCATAATAAGCATCGTACTGGGTGTGATCACAGTGTAGTTCTTTTTTTTCTTTTCTTTCTTTCTTTTTTCTTTTTTTCTTTTCTTTTCTTTTCTTTTTTTTCTTTTTCTTTTTCTTTTTTTTTTTTTTTTTGTACCAGGGATTGAACCTAGTGGTGCTTTACCACTGAGCTAAGTACCCAGCCCTTTTTTTATTTTTTGTTTTGAGATAGGGTCTTGCTAAATTGCATAGGTGCTAAGTTGCTGAGCCTGGCTTTGAATTCATGAGCTTCCTGCCTCAGCCTCCCAAGTCACTGGGATTACAGGTTTGTGCCACTGCTATACAGTGTAGTTCTGCTTTGTACTTCCTTAATAATTATGTCTCTAAAGATTTTGGTAAAAATAGCCACTTGTCATAAAATATTTTTGTGTTCTCAAGTGACAAAGTGATCAAGAAGGACAGTTAGCCAATCTGAAGTAAACATTTAAACTTTTATTCTCTAATTGCAAAAATGAAGGCAAAAGAAAAAGGGGGGAAAATCCAAGCTCCCTAATATCTTTCTTTCTTTCTTTCTTTTTTTCATGCAGAATGGTACAGGGTAATCCAAACCCCATGGCTGTGAGCCATATTTTCTGACTTAGATTCTCTTATGGTTCAGTAGAAGTTATTAATTTTATATATTGCTATCTATCCCATGAAACTACCCAGATAAAGCAGTAGGAAAATTTTAAAGAAATTGTTCAACAACAGATTTCAAATTGATGGTGATTATCTCAAGCTCCTGGCAGGAAGAAATCCATCTCTACACCCAGGGGGTAAATGGAGAAGGAGGTTTCAGTCTACCACCCCATGCTGTTTAATGGCCAGCCTGACTTCCCATAGAGCTGAATACACAGGAAGGGGTCAAATGGCCAGATCTATCAGAGTTCTCCATCGAGACTGAAGTGTCAATAATTATAAAAGAAGAGTGTACAATCAAAGAAAGAGACAGAAAGTCTAGTCAAAGGGTCATTCAAATGACAAGTACTCATTCTGAAGAACTGCTGGATTTAGTGTCCATTTTGCTTGCCTGAGACTTGTACTCCAGGTAGGGATTATTGTGCACCCTGTTTAAGCCTGTCTTTTAATTTTCCATTAAAACACTGAATCAACCCTACAAGTTTTAGGAGATACGTATTGTGAAGGGCACTAAAAGCATGGAAATTGCATTGTGTAGCCCATGATTGTACCCACTGATGGACATACAGTCATATCCAGGGCTGTCAAATCAAGTGTTCTCCAAAACCCAACAGGAGACAAATGTGGTCCTGTAGGGTCTGGATAGCATGTCCCAAGTCAATAAAACAAATGATGATTGCTCTACCAACATGAGAGAATGTTTCACTTCCAGGATGGATCTAATGGAACTTCCCAGGTTGGACAAAAGACATAATGTAATCAGCCTGCTAAGAATACCAGGGCTTATTAGAGAGAGATCTGTCCCTGGGCAGTGGTGGTGTCATGGATCAGGTGTCTACCACAGACACAGGCAGCCATGGAGGTCCACAAGTAATGGTCTTGTGATGAGAAAAACTTCAGAATTGTCACTTACAGTACAGGCATGAGTTTATTAGAAGGAATAGGAAAATGGGACACTCTCAAAGGAGACACTAGGTCCTCTCGCAAAGGGAAAGGATGGTCCACTTCTCTTGCCTTCCAGTATCGCTGGTGGAGAAAATTTTACAGAGAGTCCTGTCCAACTCCTTGAGTTGATTTTAACTGACAGCAGGATTGTATCAGACTTTCAAGTTCCCACTGAGCACAGTCTTTCCCCATGGAAGGGAAAAAGATGCTAAAGTTAAGGCAATTCTTTTGGCCAGTGCTGACTAATTCTAACTATACCTCCCTAATTCCAGAATCAGTTTGCGTAAAGCCACAAAAGCCCCATCCCCAACTTCAGTCTAACTTGTATTCTTATTGGCTTGGAGGGGCCTTTCTTCCAGTCTGCATTTCTCCTGAAGAGAACAGGTTACACCTTAAGGAATGGAGCATAACCTAATGACTTAATCCATGCAGGCTCACAGGTAAATTACTTTTTAAAACAACATGTGTGTGTATGTGTGGGGGGGTCAGCACAGTAGGCCCAGATTTTATAATTATCCCCTTAACTTCATGTTCTCACCACTCATGTCTGTCATGGGACATGTTTCCTTGATGTTTTGTCATATTCCGATCATGGTAGTACATGCGTAGTCTATGCCTAGACTGCTGTTAGAATTTCTAGTATGTTATTTTCTTAGGAACTCATAGAGCAATTTTTGGCACATCTACTTGGGAAGAACAATTTAGTCTCCATGTTTAGCTGGTAAGTGTGGTCTGCTTGTTGACTGTTTCCCTCACCAGTATAGAAGACTTCCTGATGAAAATACACAAGGTGAAAAAAAAATCTAATTAGGCCAAACGAAATGGAGCACTCTTGTAATCCCAGTGACTCTCAAGGATGAGCCAGGAGAATCATGAGTTCAAAGACAGTCTCAGCAATTTAGCAGGGGCTAAGCAATACAGTGAAACCCTGTGTCTCAATAAAATACAAAATAAGGCTGGGGCTGTGGTTCAGTGGTAGTGCTCCCCTAAATTCAACCCCCAGTACCCATCCCCCCCCAAAATACTAATTAGGAACAAAGTTGATTTTACCCTCAAGTCTCATCTCCAAAGTTTGTGGGTTTTTTCCCCGTTTATTTGTTGGTGTTATGCTGCAGTCTGGCTGGGCACAATTCAGGAGCAACTTATCAAGCAGAAACGAACTTTATTTTTAGAACATACCACACCACAAGAGGTCTTCAGGAATTCCCTCAGAGCCCAACTGCCATCACCGGCTTCCCACAAGCCTCTCAACCCCCCCCCCTCACTCCTCCTGCTCTTGCCAATTGGCTGGTCCTGTGGGCAGAGCCAAAAAAAGTCCCCCAATGAGCAGCTCCGTGGTCTGGAAGGGCGGGGTGTTAAACAGCCCAATGAGCATCACCAGAGGAGCCAATCAGCTGGCAGCTGGAAGTTTGCTGGCAGCTGGAAGTTTGCTGGGACCCCTTCGCCTGTGGCATTCAACAGTGTTATGGTTTGGATATGAGGTGTCCTCTAGAAGCTCACTTGTGAGACAATGCACGAAACTTCAGAGGAGAAATGATTGGGTTGTAATAGTTTTAATAAATCAGTGAATTAATAATCTGATAGGGATTAACTGAGTGGCAACTCAAGTGGTAGGGTATGGCTGGAGGAAGGAATTGGGTTGTGGTTTTGGGCACACATTTGTATCTGGTGAGTGGAGTCTCTCTCTGCTTTCTGATCCCCATGATGTGAACTGCTTCCCTCTGCCACACTCTTCCACCATGATATCCTGTCTCACCTCAAGCCCTGAGGAATGGTGCTGGCCTTCTTTGGACTAATACCTCTGAAACCATGAGCCCTCAAATAAATTTTTCCTCTTCTACAATTGTTCTGGTGGAGTCCTTTTAGTCACAGAAGTGAAAAAGCTGACTAAAACAATTGGTTCATTGACTATACTAGGGCTTGAACCAAGGGCCTCAAGTATACTAGGCAAGTGCTATCCCAATGAGCTACAACTCCAGTCCCAAAGCTAGTTTTTTAGGCCAGTGTGAGGCCTGCCCATGGCTGGACAATGTAATCCGGTCATTAGCCACAGCCCCAAAATCAATGAAAGAAAAGCACAGTTCAGTTCTTTTGCTGGGGAGTTCATCCACTTAATACAGTCTTCCAGACTACATGAAGCTCTGCGATAGTCTTTTTTTCTGTTTTTTTTTTTTTCTTTTTTCTTTTTTTTTTTAAATTTTGTTTTTAAGAAGAAAAGAGAACTAGATGACAAATGAAGGTAAGTTCAGAGTCAAATCCATTACTTATATTCTCATGTTGACTTTATTTTCATTATTCTATATTAAATTCATAGCTATTCTGACCTTTAAAGTCCTTTTTGCTCATTTTTTATAGACAATTGCATCTTCATTGTATTCTCAAGTGAAGTAGTTGAAGGATATTGGAAAAAGGGGAAGGGAGAAAATGAGGACAGTGGGTCCCAGGGAGATAAGGAAAACAATGGGCTCTGGACTTTCACTATTTCCCAACAACAGTGGGCTTTGAACTTGCACAACTGTTCCCCCTGACAGCCCAACCAACACAGTCTGCTATGAATGAAGTCTAATTGAACCCTATACAACTTAGACCCCTCTTGTAACCAGTTGCTATTTTCTTCTTGAAAATGTGCCTGCCTTGTTCTTCATAAAGCATTACTGGTCCATTGAAGTCTATCCCCATTTCAGGTATTTTTGCTTTCATATGGTGCTGAAAATCTGGAATAGGAGTATGGGGGTCTTTACCCCTCCCCATCCTGTCTTCATGAACCTCATTTCTAGCAATCATGCTAAAGGTTTGAGGAGACCGGGAAAGGGAGTGTTAATTGTCTGGCATTTCTATGGCTCTCTGAATCCCAGGAATCCTCCAGCCACAGTTAGCACACCTGAATTCCCAGACTGTTTTTTCTGTCTCTCTTCCTTTCCACCTTATAGAAGGAGACCTTGTACATTCTTTGAGTCAACTGTGGATAAACAGTAGCAGGTACAAGAGCCGAAATCCACCCCATCCTCGGGCTAGGTTTTTACTGCCTCATTGCTGCTTGGACAGAGCAAGTACCTGTATTGGGTCCTTTATTGGTATTGGAGGCTTCCTCCTTCTAATCCTCTCCTATCCAATTCCTTCTTTCTCTTACGCACTGAAGACCACCAGTGTTAGGGTCTGTAAACAAGTCAGGATGGCGCCTGGCATTTTGCCAGAAGGAGTGGTTTGTGAAGTAACGCCAGCGAGCCATTAAGTGTGAGCCATTAAGTGTGGAGATTCCTTATTGGTTGACTGCTGTATCTAGTTTATGTTAATTAAGATAAGCTGTGTGGAATGTATATATACCCCTCCTGTCCTACAATAAACGGCTCCCACTCCTGCTGTATCAATGTACACAAGTTGCTCATCACCCACCCCACGCCCCCCCCCCCCGTTATTTTGCTGCAGCCGGACTGCGGCACACCAGATCAGAGACCACTTTTTGCTATTTTGTTCCTGCATGCAACATTGGCCTTCTCATTGTTCAGAAAGATAATATCTTTTCCAGTCACTCACAGAAGCACCCTACTGCCAAGGCATCTCCATCTTTGGCTTGTCCAGACCCCAGGGATCCCACACCACTGAGAGTATAGAAGGAGACACCTGTCATTCTCTGTTGGACTATCTGGTAATGCGAGGTATCACAGGACATTTTTATCTCAACTGTCACCCCCATCAAACCTCTCATTCTTCTAATATCTGAACTGACTCTAATCTGAGCCAAGAGTGCACTCTGATCTGACAAAGATATTCTGCATGCCCCTTTACTACAGTACTTAGAGCTTGCTTTACACCTACAATTTCCAACTACATAGGCCTCTGTATTTAAGTCATAATGTGAAAGTCTAATAAGCTCTATTTTAATTTATAACAGTTTAAATTTAATAAAGGTTTTAATAAACATCTATAGCATTTTCTCCAATCTGTAGAGATCTACCTACAGTTATGAGACCTCTGTTTCCTGTCTGTTTTATGTATGTATACACACTTACATATTGTATTGTGTTGTTGTGTCTAATATATGTTTGTGTCTATGTATCACGTACATTGTATTAAATTGGCATACAGATAAAAGAATTTCTATAAATTAAAATTTAAAAGAGAAATAGATTCAAATCCTTTTTTTCTACTGGGGATTGAACTCAGGGTCAATCTGAGCCACATCCACTGAACCACATCCCCAGCCCTGTTTTCTATTTTATTTAGATACAGGATCTCACTGAGTTGCTTAGCACCTTGATAAATTGCTGACTTTGAACTTGAGATCCTCCTGTCTCAGTCTCTCAAGCCACTAGGATTATAGGCATGAGCCACTATGCCAGGCAGATCCATATATACTTTTAACATGACTTAAAAAGTTCAATTTAAATTAAGTAAACAGATGAGAGAAAAGATGTCTTTAAATTTACTAACTCATAAGTTTTTATACATGGTTTTTCTACATGGTCAGACAATTAACATGTCTAGAATGTAATATCCATTGCTTCCAGGATTTTTTTTCAACAGGGAAAAGATAACTAGTATTATATTATATCTTGTTTTTTATAGTTTAAAATGAGTAAATTAGATTTAACATTCAACAATGGAATTAATCATAAATATATTTGTTAAAGGAGACATGTAATTAGTTTATAAAGTAAAGTGCTAAAATATATCAACTGCTAAATATAAAATCAAGTACTCTTGACTTCTTGAATTTCATAAGATAGTATACTTAAACATTATGTGGGTATATGGGTAAATGAGAAAGAGTTTAAGATTGCTTTGTTTCAGGTCTTTTTTAAAGCAAGTTTACTAAGAGTTAAATTTCTAACAGGTACCTGCAAAGAGTCCAAAAAATTTCAGCTGTGTTTTCAATTAAAGTACTATAAATAGCATAAAGCATTTTATTTTATTAAGTAAGAATAGTAATTGCAAAACATCAAAAATTTTATAAGGAGGGCTTTTTCCTAAAGTAAAATGTTGAATGTACTGATATAAACTAAAGTCTAATTCTCTATAGATTGAAGAAACAAGAATCTCTTAAAACATTTATCTGTTCTTATTTATCAAAATAATTTCTTGCATCTGTTATGTTTCATTATTTAAAGAAATCAGTTTTAAATTAGGGTTTTTCAATTCTGGTTAAACAACAGCTCTTATTTTAGAGTATTATACTAGACTACAGATTCTGAATTTTCCTAGATGTAGTTATATCTTCCAACTATACAAGTCTTTAAAGTATAAGGTTAAGAAGGACATTTTACCAAGCAGATTCTCCTCAAACTAAAGGTTAAAGTAAAAGTTTTCATTTATAAAAAAAAAACTGTTTTTTTTAAATTCATGGCTATTATACAACTAAATATGTTTATACTCTTGTCATTTTCATTTTGTATTTTCCTTGTGAACTTTATTATCTGTTAGTGCCTTACAGAAGTACAACTTTTAATATGACAATCTGAATTAATTTGAAGTGATAAGCCATCATTTATAGAACAGACAGGATGTAAGGCTAACTTTCAGCACTAATGCTGACCCCAATTAAATAGAAAGGGTAAATAACTATAAAGTTATAGACATTAAAGGTAAAACTCAGTAATCTTACTTTAAGACTGGTGAAACTGGCTTCCTGTTGTTTAAGACAAAAACTTGGAAACTAAAAAGTTAAGGATTAAAATGGCCAAGAAAAAAAATATTTGGCTCTTGCCCCATGAGGTCAGTTTGAAGCCAGGAAACAAGGGCACTTCTCCAGGGGCTTTGCAACACTCGGTCACATGACCCTCCAGGGGAGGTTAATGACACCCTAGAAAATGGAAAGCCACCCAGTTCACATGCTACAAAGAAGAGGGTCCTTGGAGAAGGAGACATCTCTGATAATATCAAGAGAAGTCACATAATCAAGAAGACCATGACCCATACTGGAAGATGGCACTAAAGGTGCTGCTCAAAAGATCCCAAGAGTGATCCCTCAGGAAACTCAGCTGACTCTTAACAGCAGATAGGAACAAGGTCAATTTGATTGGCTTTGTCTTAAACATCCAGCAAAACCAGTTATAACCAAAGTATAGCCATCCCTGGACATTTAAAAGAAGAGACAATAGTTCTTTTAATGGAACTTAGGACATGCACTTTTGTTAGCCCCACAGCCCTGATGCCTACTAAATTCTGAGGCATATTTCTTGTGAAAAGCTTATATTTACCTTTGCCTACCAAAAACGGAACTGGACTACTCCTCAAATTTACATTTTACTTAACAACCAAAGTCTATCCATTCAAATAACAGCACACACCAGACATTAGAAAGCACTTCAAATTATTCCCATACTCATAGAGCTAGAGATATCTGCTGGGGTTGGCACAGGAGCAGCAGGATTAGGAACCTCAATTCATTACTATAAAAAGTTATCAGAGCAGGTTATTGAAAACATCCAACAGGTTGCTAACTCAGTTAGCACTTTACAAAATTGGACTCTCTGAGGTATGATGTTGGAATTTTAATTGGTATCTCATTGAATTTGTATAGTGCTTTTGGTAGTAGGGCCATTTGATAAATTGGTCATCCTGCAAAACTGGTTGGGGAAGAATGCTGTTTCCATGAAAAACAATCCGGGGTGATAAGAGACAAACTTAAGCAACTCTAGGACCACCTGGAAGAATAGAGAAGAAATAGCTGATTCCTAATAGTCCTCAAGTACCTTCTTTTGCAGTAATGAGCATCCCAACTCCTATAGCTATGGGTGAAGATATGTATGTGTTTACCATGAAAATACTTATGTTTGGATTCTAAACCAAAATATCAAAATGTATCCTGGAAGATGAGATTATGGAAAAAGTGAAACAGCTGCTACTGGATTCAGTGGGAATTCTGTCTCTACTTACTAAAATGTCAATGCTTCAAACCTAGAAGACACAACCCACACCATGGGGCGAGTCAAAAAAGTAACAAAAATGGAGAGTTATAGGGGTTGAATTTCATTTTGCTACATATGGATTTCCAGTTTTCCCAGCACCATTTGTTGAGGAGGCTATCTTTTCTCCAATGTGTGTTTTGGGCATCTTTGTCTACTGTGAGATAACTCTATGTGGGTTTCTCTGTATCTTCTATTCTGTACCATTGATCTACATGTCTGTTTTGGTGCCGATACCATGTTGTTTTTTGTTACTACAGCTCTATAGTATAGTATAGTTTAAAGTCTAGTATCGTGATGCCTCCTGCTTTACTCTACTTGCTTTAGATATTCTAGGTATCTTATTTTACCAAATATATTTCATTATTTCCTTTTATTTTTCTATGCAGTATGATGTTGGGATTTTAATTGGTATCACATTGAATCTGTATGGCATTTTTGGTAGTATGGCCTTTTTGACAACATTAATTTTTTCTATGCGAGTGCATGGGAGATCTTTCCATCTTCTAAAGTCTTTTTCAATTTCTTTTTTAGTGTTATGTAGTTTTCCTTATAGAGGTCTTTCATCTCTTTTGTTACATTGATTCCCAAGTATTTTATTTTTTTGAAGCTATTGTGAATGGGGTGAGTTTTCTAATATCTCTTTCAGAAGATTCACCAGTAATGTATAGAAATGCATTTCTTTTACTGGAAATCCATATGTAGCAAAATAAAACTAAACCCTTATCTCTCCATGCACTAAAATCAACTCAAAGTGGATTTTAGAGATTTTAGAGACCCTGCACCTAATAGAAGAAAAAGTACGCCCAAATCTTCATCATGTCAGATTAGGCTCCAACTTATTTAAGACTCCTAAAGCACAAAAAATAAAATTAAGAATCAATAAATGTAATGGATTAAAAATAAACAGTTTGTTCTCAGCAAAAGAAATAATCAGTGAGGTGAAGAGAGAGCCTGTAATATGGAAGAAAATTTTTACCACACATACATTTGTTAGAGCACTAATCTATAGGATGTATAAAGAACTCAAAAAACTTAATGCAAAATAATAATAATAATAATAATAATAATAATAATAACCCAATCAACAAATGGACTAAGGAACCGAACAGACACTTCTCAGAAGAAGATATACAAGCTATCAACAAATATATGAAAAAAATATTCAACATCTCTAGTAATTAGAGAAACACAAATCAAAACTACTTTAAGATTTCATCTGTCTCTAGTCAGAGTGGCAGTAATCAAGAATACAAGTGTTAGTGAGGATGTGGAGGAAAAGGCACACTCCTACATTGCTGGTGGGACTGCAAATTGGTGCAAGCAATATGGAAAGTAGTATGGAAATTCCTTTAAAAAAGTAGAATGGAGCCACCATTTGACCCAGCTAACCCAGTGCTCAGTCTATACCAAAAAACTTAAAAACCACCACATTGATGTTTATAGCACCACAATTCACAATAGCCAAACTGTGGAATCAACCTAGATGCCATTCAATAGATGAATGGATAAAGAAACTGTGGTATATATAGATAATGAAATGTTACTAGCAATAAAAGAGAATAAAATTATGACATATGAAAGAAAATAGATGGAGTTAGTGAATATCATGATAAGTGATGTAAGTCCATCCCAAAAAACCAAAGTCCATATGATTTCTCTGGTAAGTGGATACTAATATATAATGGGGGAGGCTCCTTTTGTGTATAATAAATTGACAAGCATTCTGCTGTCACGTATAACTGATTAGAACAAATAAATTAAAAAGATTTTTAAAAAAGAAAATAACAGAAATGGCTGAGGGGCAGCTAAGGATGTGTTAAAATTACAGTCTCAGGTCCTTGACATGGCTAATGCAGAAACACCTACTTTTGATGTGAAGAGGTTTGGGGTTAATTTGGCTAAAGGGATTTCTTACCTTAATCCTTTTTAAATATTTTTCTGCACATGTAGCGGGGTTATTAGGTATAACTGTACTGTTAATTTTATTTCTTTTCTTGCTTTGTGTAGTCTGTCAAGCAGGATAGGGACTGTTAAGCCATCAGGAAAAAAAATGTTACAAAATTAATTTTCTTGCAATGCTTCAAAGGACCCTATGTTCTGAGATCATGGAGAGTGCACCCTGCACCTAAGTGAGACATGATGACCCTTGATTAAGGAGACATATAAGGGCCTAGTTGTACTAGCTGTTACATACTATAGGTGTATGTTTCCTGACATATTAGAAGAACATACACTGTTTGTCACTGGAAAAAATGTTTTCCTAGCCCTAGCAAACCAATTAATCTTTGTTTTTCTCATAATAAACTTCCTTCTTTGTATTATTAATTTTATACAGAAACAGTTTCTTAGTAAGGTGACCTGTTTAACTGAAAATACCTCCTAGGAACATGTCAAATCAATTCTCCTTCTGCATTCACAACTTGACTTTGAAACCACAGAAAAGATATTTCTTCTATGATGGTCTTGAGGCTCCTTCCATGTATGCTCCCCTTTAGCCTCAATCCCAGGATCTCCCTATTCTCTCCCAGAACTCTGAAAGGGGGGATCCCCTACTTCTCCCCTTTTTAGCAGTAAGCAGCCAGACATGATGTCCACACCCCTATTCATTGTACCATTTCAGAGTCTGGAATGAAGGATATGGAAAGCATCACTAGTCCCTGAGGTCTGTCCCCATTTCAGTTATTTTTGCTTTCAGTAGTAAATAAACTAAAAGTCTACACCTCCTAAGTACTATTTCTCTTCACCTTTAAGCATTCTAGCTCATTTATTGGTGTATTTGATGATTTTTAAGAAACATTATTTCTCAATATTGTTTGATTTTGTATTGGTAGAAATTCCTTCAGATTATTTGATGTTTGCTACATTGTTTCTGGGGGGCATCTCAGAGCACTACTAATTTGGGACAACACTAAAATAAAATTTTAATTTGTGGCCTTTACATAGCACAGGTGGTTTAAATTCATGGGACAATTTCAGGTGCATGTGGGCATCTGATTAGGAAACCATAAGATATGTATAAATGTGGTGGGGTCTCTCTAACAGGACCTTAAAGTCTTGGCATATTAAAGCTCTGCCTTTTTTACTCCAAGTCAGACACCTGTTCAAGCTTTATCCTACTAGGCACCTTTAGGGAAAGCAGCCCACCTCTCCTTCTGGAGTAAAGCTTTTTTAACCTTTGTGTAATTGTTTTCTGCCATTTTAACCGTAGTATTTTTTTTAAAATGTAACATATTTCATGAATGAATTCTCAATGTGGTGGACCAGGAAGGTTTTCTCTGAAAATTCAATTTGCTAAATAATTAGACAAGTATTCTTTCTAAACTTTAAATGTGATTATTTTAGCTAAAATAATATAAAAAATCTCCTTCAGTAGATCACTTTGATATTAGCATGTGAGACAGACAACTGAGTCTAGTGTCTATTTCCCCAGCTTAATCTCACCACACCCTTATTCACACAACTCCTCTCAGCAAATTCCAGGCACCCACTTGCTTCTCTCCAAGTATGCTCCAGTCTCACAGATCATGATAGTGCTTTCATAATGTCCTTGTTCTGAAACATTCTTTCCTGGAATTACACATTGTTTCTAAAAGTTTTATCTTCTTTTTTTATTCATTTGTATAAACCACCGGAAAATGAACCTGTCATGAAATGTGTTCTAATTGCTCCTATTTTTATTTCTTAGCTCTTGCAACACACTTTATTTAAAAAAGTTATTAGAAAGAAACAAAATAGTATAATGCATATCTATATCAAGATCTGGGTGATTATAGAGGCAACCCCAATGCTGTACAAAGTACTTGATTGGATATCATAAGTACCAGGATATAATTGTGTTGACAAAATGTGATTATAGGGCTGGGGATGTGGCTCAAGCAGTAGCGCGCTTGCCTGGTATGTGTGCGGCCCGGGTTCCATTCTCAGCACCACATACAAACAAAGATATTGTGTCTGCTGAAAACTAAGAAATAAATATTAAAATAAATCTCTCTCTCTTTAAAAAAAATGTGATTATAATCTGTCAGTTAAATATAAATTATTTAATAAGAATAGAAATCTAAATTTTATTGAAAGAACAATAGGAATAGTCAAAATTAAGCCCATATAAAACACATGTAAGACAGGTGAGGATAAATTGTTTTTATTTCAATATTCAATTAGTTAATTTAGGTAGCTTCTGTTCCAACTGATTAGTTGTTTAATTTGAACTAATTGGTTTTGCAACTGAATCTACTCAACTTGAATAATAGGCCAAACAGTCTCTGTACACATGTGGTCTAGGAGACATTTTACCTTGTACCAAAAGAACTATATACCATACTGCTCTCATAAAGTATAAGCTACCCACTCTTTAACCTGTATAATTAATTCTGTGACTGTCCTAAGACTTCTTTACTTTATCTGAAAAACAAACAAATAAATTTCATTATAAAAACACTACTTAGCTTATTACATAAAAGCCATTTTTATATAAATCAGAGTTATATTTGCAGCGCTTTAAGGCCCTATTAGAGAGATCCTCCACTTTTACACCCCATGAAACTGGGATGCACCTAAAGTAATACTATGTGGAAAAGAAGACAATTCAGTGTATAACAGATAAAACAAAATAGGCATCTCTTATGATTTTCCAGGAAATCAGATTTTTTAAAAATCTACAAATGTAGAAAATTACCTGCTAAAACATTTGGACTACAGTTTTTACAATTAACCTGAGATCACATCACACTCAGAAAAATACATATCCATATTTGATAGGTGTTATTATCAAGACAATGTCAATGACAGCATTATAATTTTTATATAACAGGTTTAATAAACTTAGAGCTAGTATGAATATTATGGTCCTAGTCACAGAAGTTTTAAAAAGCTTTGTTGTATTAATGTCACTCTTCCTTCATAAGACCAAAGCTTATCTTTTCCAGAAATCGTTTCTGTGTTCTTTAGGTATGTTTCAAAGAAGAAAGGTAATACTCTTTTACTCCTGAAGTAATAAAGAAAATCAGGACTTTTCTATTTCTTCATTTAGAGAGATACCAAGGTGTGCTACAGACAATGTGCAATACACAAGTGTCCATTTACTAAAACTAACAAAATTATGTCAGTCAGGGTTTTGTGGTCTGATCCTAATAGTGTCTTCTCAGATCTAGTAAAAAAGCTAGTAATTACGCTAGCTCCTAAAATTCATCTTGAGTAATATTTATATGTCTTTGATACAAAGATCACTAAAATGGTTAATACTAGTTTTACCCAGAACACACTATTTTTTCCTAAATCTCTGAATGAGTATATTACAAAATGAAGAATTCCAAATAACCTGGTATCTAGTGAAAGTGTCTAATAAATTACAGATTTTACTAAATGTGAGTTTTAATCCTCTCCTTCTATTGCCTGTGGATTAAATACATATAATTTTAAGCACCACTTAAATGATTTCTTAAGTAATGATAATGTTCACACTTATATAAAAGGATCTGTTAGCTGCTTGAAGTTAGAATTGTAATGACAAAGCAAATTGTTACAAATGAGAGATAATCAAACATCAGGGTTTAGAATATATCTCATTTAAATTTACCCTAAAATAATGTATTAATTTGTTGAATACATTCTTTCAGAAAAATCTTTTGAACCATGCATTTTCCATTGTGTTTTCTGAAAATACTCACTGAATGTCAGTCATCTGTCTTAAGTAATGTGGTGCTTTAATCCCCTTTCAAAGTTGTGTTGTTCCTTGCTATTTTAGTAAGCATTTTTGCTGCTGTGACCAAAGACCTGACAAGAAAAATTATAGGAGGAATGAAATTTATTTTGGGGCTCATGGTTTCATGGGTCTCAGTCCATAGGTAGCTGACTCCATTCCTTAAGTCTGAGATGAGGTAGAACATCATGGTGAACATCATGGTGGAAGTATGTAGTAGAGCAAAGTGGCTCAGGACATCAAACTGGGTGGGGGGAGAGGGAGTTTTAGTTCTTCATCATGACAAAATATAAACCCCAAAGGCATGTCCCCAGTAACAAATCTCCTACAGCCACCCCCTACCTGCTTTTTGCTACCACTCAGTTAATCCCCATCAGGGAATTGATTAATTCACTGACTGTTTTAAAACTCTCATTTCCCTCTTACATTGCATGTCTCTCACATGCACTTTTGGGGAACATCACAGATCAAAACCATAATACTTGAAATGTACTGTGTCCAAAAATGGTACCGATTTTCTGTCACTCTACACTCCATGACTGGGTTCACCTAATGTGTTGTATTACTTTTGCTTCACAATGTGCACATGAGTAAACACATTTTTAAAATATTAATTATCTTGCAAGAGAGCAAGATTTTACATAACAATAAAATTTTCTCCTAATTCTTCACCAAGTATATGTAAATAGTTTTCAGGCCATTTATAGAGCAGAACTGAGGGAATCTCTCCCAGGTAATCTATATTTTCTCTGAGGAAGGGAGAGGACAGAATCAGGAAAGCTGAAACAAGGCAGAAGAATGAAACAGTATCTTTGAGGGCTCAGAAAGCAAGGAGTGAGAATGGATAGCAAAGAAAACTCTAAGATAACTACAAATGCAAGAAACAGGGCAATAATCAAGGACTGGTTTCTGGCAATTATAAAACTTTGCAGCTCAGTCTGGAATCATGAGCAGATCTTCAAAATTTCATTAAACCTCAGATCCCAGACTGAAAGGAAAATTGTAAACTGATCATTAAAATATTTAAAACTAGCTCCTTTGTAGTGACTTTTTAAAACTCTTTTTCAAATCACACAAATTTTTATTTCTCAGGTTTAATTTTTTTTCATTTTATTATATTTTATTTTTGATTAACAAGTATTAGTTGTACATATTAGGGGGGTCCAGTATTATGTTTCAACACATGCCTACAGTGTGCATCAATAAAATCTATATTTCTTTAATCTACCCTCTTCCTCACCCTTCCCAACCTCTTGTAATCACTGTAATATATACAGGTCCACATTTTTAAGTTCCACATATGAAAGTGAAAATGAAGTACTTACCCTTTTGGGTCTGGCTTGTTTTACTTAGCATAATGTCACACAATTTCACCTACATTTCTGAAAATGACAAGATGCCACACTTATTTATGACTGAATAATTTTACATTACGTACATATACCACATTATCCTTCACTATTCATTGATGAATACCTCAGTCAAATATACGTCTTAGCTATTGGGAATAATGCACATTAAAAATGATGGCAGGTATTTTTTTTTGAGAGGGGCGCAGCAGGTCTCGGGGATTGAATTCAGGGGCACTCAAAAACTGAGCCACAACCCCAGTCCTATTTTGTATTTTATGTAGAGACAGGGTCTCACTGAGTCGATTACCACCTCACTTTTGCTGAGGCTATCAGACAACCTTCAGAATAAAATAAAATATTTGCAAGCTATTCATATGATAAAGGATTAATATTCAGAATACATAAGGAACTTAAAACATTTAACAACAACAAAAAATGACCAATCAAAAGTAGACATATGCTAAGCAACTCAGTGAGACTCTGTCTCTAAATTAAAAAAAAAAATACAAAATAGGGCTGTGGTTGTGGTTCAGTGGTTGAGTGCCCCAGAGTTCAGTCCCTGGTACCCTCCCCACAAAAAAAAAAAGTGGACTTATGTATGATATGCTTAGGGAGACACTTTGTAAAATAAATACAAATGATCAACAAATATATGAAAAAAGGTCAATATCATGAGTCATCAACAGAATGTCCGGTTTCTGAAAGTTTGCTACATGTTGTAGAAAACTTTTTTTTTTTTTTAGTTTGTATTTAATGGGAGATCTTTGTGCTTCCATTACCTGAATGTTGATTTCTTCCCTTGGATGTGGAAAGGTTTCATCAACTATTTTATTAAAGATGCTCCCTAGCTGTTTCTCCTTTTTTCACCTTTCTTAATTCCCATTATGCCTAGGTTAGGTTTTTGATAATGTCCCACCATTTCTGTAGGCTGTATTCTTTCCTTTTAATTATGTTTTCTTTTTGCTCATCTGAGCAAATTTTGCTAACATTTATGACAGAACACTCAGCAAAATAGTTACAGAAGGAATATGCCTGTCAGTAAAAGCCATATCTGAAATCAGCTAACATCATATTGAACAGTTGAAATCATTTCTTCTAAGATCTAGAACAAGACAAGAAAGCCTATGTTCACTACTGTTGTTCAACATACTATTGAAGTCCTCCCTATGTAAGTTAGGCAAGGTAAAGAAATAAAGGACATTTAAATTGTAAAGAAGGAAGAAAGCATGTCCTAGTTTGAAGACAACATAATCTTAAAAACAAAATTCTAAAATGTCCACCAAAAAAACGTTGGATCTATAAATAAGTACAGTAATTTGCTGGATACAAAATCAACATACAAAATATCATTAGCATTTGTATATGCTAATAGTGAAATGTAAAAAATAACCAAAAGATTGTTATCATTTAAAATTACTACCCTGTCTTCAAAAAAACCTTCTTAGGATGAAAGTCTGTACAACCAAAACTACAAAAAAAAAATGATAAAAAAATAATTTAAAGGGGATCCAAATAAATTGAAGGACATCCCACAGGAATGACTTGGAATAATTAATGTTGTTAAATTTTCCTTACTATGGAAAGTGATATGCAAATTCAATGAAATATCCATCAAATTACCAATGTTATTCTTCACAGAAAAAAAGAGTCAACCTTAAATTCCTAAGGGACTAAAAGATTTCAAAGTAGTCAAACAATCTTGAGCAAAAAAAAAATTATAATTTTCTGATTTTAAAATATACTACAAAAAATATACAACTAAGACAGAACAGTAATTATCATTAAAATAGACACGTAGATGAGTGGAAGCAAGAAGAGAATTCAGAAATAACCTCATATATTTACACATAACTAATTTTTGGCAGAGAAACTGAGACTACACAGTGGGGAAATGACAGTCTCCTCAATAAATGATGCTAGGAAATCTGGCTATCTAGATGCAGAAGAATGAGACTGTACCCATAGAACTCACCAGTTAGGAATATCAGCTAAATAGATTAAAGACTTAAATGTAAGATCTGGAATAGTGAAGATATTATAAGAGGAGAACACTTCAGGGACATTGAACTATACAAACATATTTTGAATATGACTCCAAATTCACAGAAAACAAAAGCAAAAATTGACAAATGGAACTAAAAATTGCTTCAATCAAAGAAAATAATTAACAGAGTGAAGAGACACCTACAGAATAGGAAAAAAACATACTTGCGACTATGAGGTTAATATTAATGATTTAAAAAGAATTCAAACACCTCAATAACAAAAAGTCAAATGACTAAATAAAAAATGGTCTAAAGACCTACGTATATGTTTATAGGAACACATGCTCAATATTGCCAAAAAACAAATTATATGCCTTGGACATACATACTCCATTGAGAATGGCTATTACAAAAAGACAAAAAAAAATTATGTTGTTGAGGATGCAGAGAAAGGGAAACTCTTTTATACTCTTGGTGGAAATGTAAATTTGTATAACAAATATGTAAAACAATATTGACTTTATTCAGGAAACTAAAAATAAGAATATTACATGATCCAGTAATCACACTTCTAGGTATATGTCCAAAGAAAGGACATTGGTATTATCAAAGGGACACATTGTTATGTTTATTGTAACATTGTTCACAATATGCAGAATATGAAACCAGCCTAAATATTCATGAGCAGATGAACAAATAAAGACAAGATGATACATGTCACTGTTTAAAAATTCAGCTTTGTATCAGTAACATACCTTCAACATTCCATTTACTTTTTAATGTGTTAGAAAATCAGTTATGATGGATATATGAGCAATACAAATTCTGAATTCTTAAAAAAATTCAGTTAGAAAAAGATTAAACTAGTATCCTATAAGGATAGGAATTAAATAATTGGCAATGTATTTTTATTCCGTATTTAAAAAAAAATGGGGGGCAGATGTGTACCAGGGATTGAACTCAGGGGCACTCCACCACTGATTGACCTCCCCAGCCCAATTTTGTATTTTATTATAGACAGGGTCTCCCTGAATTGTTTAGCACCTTGCTGTTGCTAAGGCTGGCTTTGAACTCTAAGATCCTCCTTTCTCAGTCTCCTGAGCTTCTGGGATTACAGGTGTGTGCCACCACGTCCAGCTTCAATTTTAACATATCCAACATCACTTTTTTCTTGTGCCATAGTGATAAAATTTGACAGAAATATCTATGTATTGAATATTTTAGTACCAAATAAAATATTTTTGTTTGATTGTCAACCCTCATGAAATCACAAATCAATTAAAATAATGATAGATATTCATGATTCAATAACCAATGAAGTAAAGGTGTAATAACCATAAAAACATTAAGCATAGTTTTTACACTTAAAAAAACTACTAAAATTAATACATCACTTTTTAAATATATTTTAAATGTGTCTGTGTGTGTGCGCACGCATGCACGAGCATACATACATACATCCTAGAATACTTATATTTCATGCCATGAAAAGGCATGAAATCTTGACACTTGCATCACATGGGGAGTGGATATAGAAGACATTGTGTTAAATAAAATGCTAGACACAGACAAACTACATCATCTCATTTATTTGCAGAATTCTAAAAGATTTATCTAATGGAAGTTGAGATCAGCAGTTATCAGAGGACAGAGGCAAACGAAATGAAGTTGACCAATGGGTATGATATTATGGTTAGATAGAAGGAAAAAATTCTGGTTTTCTATAGCACAGCAGAGTAAAACAGTAATAAGTATAAAATTAATAAAATAAAAAAAATATTTTTAAGAAGTGTGAAACAATTCTAATGAAAGCTTAAAGGCCAGAATCAAGTTAAAGTATCAATAAATTTATTTATACTGTCAGCATACATAAGAAAGGACATAACCCCTTGGGAAGGTGAATAGTATTTACTTTAGTCATTAATGTTCTTTTATCAAAATTACCATGCATAATCAAAATTCTTAGTGAGCATATTGAAAATCAAGA